>NW_012267341.1:3529738-3543748 GCF_000151885.1 Dipodomys ordii
TGGGCGGCCGCTGACACCGCGCGCAGTGCGCATGCGGGAGCGGCGGCCGCGCGCCCCCTGCTGGCCAGGAGGAGTCAGCACGCCGCGGCCCGGAGCTCCGGGGTCAGACCTCCAGGAAACCGAACCTCCCTCTGTCAGGCAAGTTGCGATGGCAAAGTATCTTTCAAAAACGCACACGATGCAGGGTGCCAAAATCAAATACAGTGACAACAGGGGAGATCCCATAGGGGCAAGAACATACAATACACATTCACCTAGTGTGGGGAGGGGAAGGGGAACGACAAAATGCTGAAACAAGCACACAGGACGACCCCTTGCAGCCAGGAGACTCACAAGGCGCTATGTTGGAAATGGACTTTACCACTTGGGGGGGAGGGGAGGGGGAGGGGGGAACAATGCTTCACAAGAAATGTGCTCATTCCTTACTCCTGTGACTGTAACCCCTCTGCACGGCATCTTCACAATACAATTTAAAAAAGGAACTCCAAGAATTGGGGGGGACCCGCAAACGACTTACAATACCAGGGCTAGTGAACGCGCAACACTCCAGAGGGCACATTGGCACTACCTAGTGTATCCTAACACTGCGAGAGTCAAAATAAGATGTACAAAACGAGGGAGGGGGTGTTTAAAAGGAAATGTACTCCTTACCTTACTTATGTAACTGTAACCCCCCTGTTCACCTCGACAATAAATATTTAAACTTACAAGTAAGTAAATAAGACTTATCCTGCTGCAATGCTTGATAAGAAATGTACTCATTATCTTGCCCATGTAATTGTAACCCCTCTGTACAGTATGTTCACAATAAAAAATTAAAATTTAAAAAAAAGATTTATCCAAAAAGTCATAACAGTGTTTCTTATTACAGCAAAATATTATTTTACTACTATTAATAATCATTAACATTATCATATTAATGTATATTCATGTTAATAAGCTAAACATGGATATATTACATGTTATCAATATTTCGTTATTATAATAGATGTAAGATGGACTATGGGACACTGTTAGAATAATGTGAGGATTACATATATGTTGATAAGGAAATAGCTCCAAGATTATTATTATATAACAAACAGTGGTAAATATGATCTCTTTTAGGTAAAATGTGTGTGTGCAAAAGCAGAAGTGAGAAAATATATAAGTAGAGCCTTACTTCAAGCAAAGGTATAGTAATTTTGAGGAAAGAATCCAATAAGCAATTTTAAGAGTTTTGGATGGAATAATTGTAGAGACAAAAATGGAAGTGTTTTCATTTTGTCTCTTTCCTTGGGGTACGACTTGTTGTTATAAGGCAGTAAGTGGAGTGTAAATAATTAATATGCAGAATGATGTTATTGAGAAGTTAATGAAATGGCCCAGATGAGCCGGAATTTGGAGGCTGATGGAGTTTTGCTTCTAGCTGCGGGACCCAAATCTCTTTTGATCCCAGCTATGCTTAAGAGCGCCATCTGGTGGAAGCTGTCACTTAGGGTTTAAATATGATGAGGAGGATTCTGAGTCAGAATCCATGAGTGAGAGAGAGAGAATGAGAGAGAGAATGACAGTAATGGGGTTGGAAATAAGATCCTCACACTTTCTAGGCAGGTGCTCTACTATGTGAGACATGCCCTGAGCCTTTATTTTTCAGCCACATCTCCTTAGGGTCTTGGATACCCATATCTAGGTCTCTGGAATGGCTTGAACACCATCAGCTCCAGTTTTTTGTTCTTTTTGTTTGTTTTTAACTTAATGGTTCCTATCATAGATTAGGAAGGAGGAAGATTCTGGTAATGAATGTGGATTACCACATTCAAGAGAATATGGCTCTGCTCCATAAATACATACATACACACACACACACACACACACACACACACAAAATTTAGCACATGTACATCCATCTGAAAACTGGATGGATCAGGTAGGACCAGTTGTCCTAAAGGTCCTGTTACACTACTGGTTTAGTTTTTTCAATAGATTAACAGTAATTATCTTGGCTGGAGTCACTGGTCAGTGGCCTCTTTTCTCCTCCTCCTCTTTCCTATGTGTATAATATATATTGTATATAATATATAAATATATTATTTGTTCTTTAATTAAATAAAAACTGTATTAAGAAAGTGTGTTAGACCTAGAAAGTACAAGACCATGAGTTCAAACTCCAGTATAGAAAAAAAGGCTTGGGTCCTGGGGAACAGTACTTACCTTGTTCCCCTTTTATAACCTTTAAGTTTGCATAATGCCTGGCACACATAGTGGTACCAGATGCGTAGAGGAGCTAACAAAAAGTGATACAAGGAGGGAAAAACTGGGAGAGAGCAAGAGGAGGAGTGACACTTTCCAAAAAGAAATGTACTCTTGCTGGGCATCAGTGGCTCATACTTGTAATCCTAGCTACTCAGGAGGATGAGATCTGAGGATCGCATTCAAAGCCAGACTGGGTAGAAAAGTCCGTGAGACTCTTATCTCCAATAAACCACAAGAAAGCCGGAAGTGACACTGGCTCAAGTGGCAGAGTGCTTGCCTTGAGCTGAAGAGCTGAGGGACAGCACCCAGGTCCAGAGTTCGAGCCCCATGACTGTCGGGAGCCAAAAGTTGAGTCTCTCAACATAATAGGCTTGACTATCTCACTGGAACATCTTGAGGCTGAGTTTACAGAATCCTACCTTCATCCTGCCCTAAGTAAACATCCTGCAACTGCTAAAGACCACCCTTTCCCCCTGCCCTAAGCAAACATCCTGCACTGCTATGGCCAATGAAAAAGCTTCCTTAACGGCCAATGAAAAAGCTTCCTTATTCCAAGCATATAAATACCCCTGTGTGAAAAATAAAAATTTGCAGCTTGATCAGAACCCTTGTCTTGCTGTCATTCTTCGTGTCTCTTGTCCCTTCATTCCTTCTAGTTTAGGTTCACTGCCCTCGTTGACGTCCTGCCGGTTGGGACACATGACCAACCAAAAAAAGAAAAGAAAAGAAATGTAATCTTTACCTGACTTATATAACTGCAATCTCTTTATACATCACTTTTATAATAACAATTAAAATTTATTTTAAGAATGAAGTTAAGCAAGTGCATGAGTGAGATTTCTGGATGTGAAGGGTACAAAGTGATATAGATAAGAATATAAAGAAAATGCTACCAGGCATAAGGAGAAAGAGGCCACATCCAGTTGGAAAGACCAAAAATGACTTCAATCACAAGTTGATACCTCAAGTTGGGCCTGGTGGTATATACCTGTAATCCTAACACTTGTGAGGCTGAGGCAAGTGAACTGTGAGTTCAAGGAAGGCCTAGACTATCTGGAGAACCTCTCCCCTGTTCTGGAGAATGTATCCAACTTGACAAGTTAGGGTGAAAGAGATGTTGCAGGCATTTTATTACAGCAGCCAAATGGACTGAGACAGACCAAGTTGGTGACAAGATCCTCTTTGCACTCACATGCCCCACATTGTGTCCTGTGCAGAGCTCCTCTGTAAGGCCAGGGTATTTGTATTGACTACTACTATAGTCTCAGCTCCTAGAAGAGTGCCTCATACTAGAGGCTTTTTGAGTGCTTGTTGGATGGACAGGAAAAAAGGAAGGAAACAGGAAGCATTGAAAAAGCCTTCTCTTTTCTGTCTCAGGAGGGGTTAGTGAGGAAGGAGGCCTGGAACTTGGCAGCCATCTCAGGACCACACTAGAAATAGTGAAGAAGACAGATGAGTAAAATCTGGACTTCCTTGATGGGCAGACAATTGAGGTAATGCCAATAAGGTAAGGTGGGAGGAGAGAAATGGTTGTTAAGAAGGAATTTGGTTTTCAAGTGGCCCCTGGGGTCATTGGTGCTCCAGTATACTCCTATCACACAGACAATGGAGCTTGGTGCTATACAAGGGGCCATCTTGCCACCACCTAAATGGAGCATCTTCATCAATGAAGTCATATAAAGGAAGTAGAAACAAGCATAAAATGTAATCAATAAATAATTCCCTCTCTGCCCCCTACCCCCTGCCTCCAAACCTGCTTTTTAAAACTTGTGCTGTTTCTATGTTGGCAGGGCTGTGGGGGAAGGGAACCCTATTGCACTGCTGGTGGGAAAATAAAAATAGTACAACCATGCTGGACAGCAGTCTGGAGATTCCTCAAAAAACTAAACATAGATCTTCCCTACGACCCAGCCATGCCACTCCTGGGCATCTACCCAGAACATCACAAGCCAGGATACATCACAAGCCAGGATACTGTAAAGACACTTGACATCCATGCTCACTGCTGTGCTATTCATAATAGCCAAATTGTAGAAACAGCCTAGATGCCCTACAATAGATGAGTGGATCCAAAAAATGTGGCACCCACACACAATGGAATTTTACAGCCATTTTACAGTCATTTGCAGGGAAATAGATAGACCTAGAACAACTCATGTTAAGTGAGGTAAGACAAGCTCAAAGAGATGCACTGCACATGCTTTCTCCCATTTGTAGAAGGCAGATCTAATATACACTGGAACGTGGTAAATTATACAGGAATCTACGCATTCACACACAGTGAAACCAAAGGAGGATATTCTTAGGAGAGGAACACAAAGGTGCAATGCCTATGTGCATCTGAACATATAAAATAATAGTTATTAAAATGAACTCTAGGAAGTGGAAACAAGGGTGATTTTTTTATTGCTGTTTTCTTTTTGTCTTGTTTGTTCATTTATCTGTCTTTGGGAGGGCACAGAAGGGGTAGAGAAATGGAGGAACAAAGAGTGAACAAATACAGCAATGCAATTCACTAGACACAATGTTGAAAATGAACTACACAACTTTTTTGTGGGGATAAGAGAGAAAAACCGGGAGAGAGTGATGGAAGGGGTGACATTGTCCAATCATGTGTTCTCATTACCTGACTTATGTAACTGCAACCCCTCTGTTTATCACCTTTATAATAACCATTTTTCAAAAGGGGGAAAAACTTGTGCTATTTCTAAAAAGTATACTGTAATTGCCCCAAAAGAAAAGAATTTTTTTTTCCAACAGCAGTTTCTCACAGAGACTCATAGAAATCACCAGGCAAGCATCCAAACACTTGGGGACACAAATTAGGAGATCAACAAGAATGGTACCAACCTAGTCCTATATCTCAGAGTTGTTGAGAAAAGCTGCTCAAGCTGCTTTGTCATCCACCTGCCATTGATACCTGCCTCACTTTCATCCCCTGAGAGAGAAGCTTTGCTACTAACAGTTACACTAGAAAGCCATCTTCAGGGAAGCAATGGAAAAACTAGTAACCCAGGAAGAAAGAGAATAGTAATCCAAGGGTGTGTTCTAGAACTGATGACACCTGTGAGCCCTTGGAGCTCAAGCCCAGTATATTGACAAATCAATTTACTGCTGATCTACATGGAGAAAGGAAACTTATCCACAGGGTCTTGTCCCCCAGTGCTCACAGGCTGGTCCAGAAAAGCTAACCCTCTCATAGTTCCTGATTTGTAAGTGTCCCCAGGTCCCATGAGGGTAAGAGAAAGCAACCCAGTATAGAAAAATGATGTTAAGATGAGCCAGTTTCAGAGTACTCATGCACATGCACACATGCGTGTGAGCGCGTGCGCACGCACACACACACACACACACACCACTATAGTAATGGGAAAAGCAAAAAGGAGACAGAGAAGACTTAAGATGGACAGACTCCCCATGGGCCATGGGTCTCCCATTTACTTCTCTGAGATGAATGAGCTCAGTGTAGGTAGAATCCTGGACCAGTCATCTGTGTCAAGGAGCCAGCAGGAGTTCCCTCTGAAGAAGAATCTGGAGTCCTGTTTCTAACATTCCTAAGTGGGATGTGTCACATGAATGACCCCAAACAACAGTGGTGTAGGCAAGGACACAGAGGCTATGGTGTGGCCATGTCTTATCCTGACCCTCTATAGAGGCTCGGGTCAACTCAGTAAAACAAATGCTGATGCCAGTGTTTTCTCAGAAGTAAGAATGGAGTAGAAAAGTGCTCAGAGGGAATTAAGAACAATTTAAGGCTAGTTTCCAGGACTGGAGGGGCATCAAAGGCATCTATTATGAGTTGGTTTGAGAGTTTGGAAAGAGCAAAAAAATTCTGAACCAGACCTCTTGATTTGGATCCTGGCCCTGAAACTCTAATGCTCTAGATGTTTGCAACATTAGTCTCTGTAAAACTCAGTTGCCTAGCCAGGCACCAACAGCTCACACCTGTAATCCTAGCTACTCAGGAGGGCTGAGATCTAAAGATTATGGCTCAAAGCCTACCTGGGCAGGAAAGTCCATGAGACTAAGTCCAATTAGCCACCAAAAAAACAAAAGTGGAGCTGGGGCTCAAGTGGTAGAGCACCAGTCTTAAGTAAAATAGCTAAGGAACAATACCAAGCCCTGAGTTCAAGCCCCAGTACCAGCACATGCACAAGCATGCACACACACATGTGTGCACACGCGCGCACACATACGCACACACACAATTTTAATAAAAAATACAAATGCTGATTACTGGGGTTTGAACGCAGGGCCTCAAGTTTGCTAAGCAGGTGCTCCACTAACTTGATGTGGTCTCCCCATGTCACCTGGGCTGACCTCGAACTCATGGGCTCAGGCCATCTTCCTACCTCAGGCTTCAGAGCAGTGGTGAGGACAGGGGTATGCCACCATATCCCGCCAAGAGTTCGCTTTTATAAGGCAGAAGTGTGGTGCCTGGAAAGGTCCTCAGCACACAGCCTGAGTGGTCAAAAAGCTCATTAGGCTCTGAATCAAAGCATCCCTGCAGATGAGCCAAATAGCCCTTTGTTCAATTACTCAACGTGGAAAAGGTAATCTTGATCAGCTCAGTGCTAGGCAGCCTCAGATAAGAGTTCCCACTCCCCATCTTCCCAGCATCTACTGCTAGGCCACTCTGCTATGGGAATATCAGTGTAGGTAGCTCTTTCTTAGGTAAAAGGCGTGGGGGGGGGTGGTCCTGAGGCCATTGACTCCCATCATGGGGTCTTTCTTGTTCACCTGGTCCCACACTGAGGCCTGTCCCAGGTTCGTGGTGTGCTTTGATGCAAAAAATGAATTCTATGCTCCTCATGATTACTTTTTATTCTTTGGTATTCTCTCTATGGGCACTGTTTCCTTGTGCTTGTTTCCATAGCAACAAAGAAAAAGGCACAAAGGCACCATCACAAAGAAGGTACATGTTGTTTGTTTGCTCTCACATCCTCAGGAGGCTGAAGGCTGTGGTTAGCAGGAGTCACGACTTCCCACATTGTAAACTACTCACAACAGAGCCAAGTGGCTGACTCCAGTCTTACTGAATAAGGAAAGCCGGCCAAGGATGAATCTCAGCTTATAGAGTTTCCTGACGCCACTGGCAAAGGCAGGAAGCAAGTCATCAGAGATAGGGCTAAGGTGGGAATCCTGCTGAGAGATGGCTCATCCAGTCAGTCTTCTGCAGCTCCTGCCTGTGCAGGTCAGGGGCAGTAAGTAGACAGTTCATCGGGGCTGATCATGCAGCTTCTTATTCGGGCAAGGAAGATTATCTTCTGAAACTTGAGATTTGCTTTCAAGGACCTGTCGGATCCTCTGCATGCCTAAGAAAGGGAAATGAGGGACCCTCAGCACTGATGGCTAGGCAAGGGGGTGGGATGAGCAAACCCAGGCTGTTGGAACCCCTAGAGATGGGGTAGCCCAAAGGATACAGTTGTGGGGCAGAGGGTGGGGGTGGAGATGGAGGCTGCTCACCCAAGCGAAGCCGTTGGGCCTTATCTGAGAAGATCACTCGGAACCAGCCGGGCTCTTGACACTCAAAGGCTTTGCCCAAGGACAGAAGTACTTTGTTATCCAAAAATCGGCGCCAGAGTAGCATTTCCTCCTCAAAGGTGGCCATGTGAAGGTACTGCGAGGGCAGAAAGAGGCCTGGGATGAAGAGCCCTCCATAGCCCCGCCCCTGTGCATGGAGGCCTGACACCTGCTCCCTACCCACACCCCCACCTACATTACCTTTCTCAAGTCAATCCAGATAAAGAAGCCTGCCCCACGACTCAAGAAGGGAATCCCCAGGGCCTTGAGCTCTTCTGAGACATAGGTGTGGGCTGCCTTGAGGCGGGCATGGTTTTCTGGCAGGTACACATGGCTGATCCAGTCTGGGTGAAAGAGAAGCCAAAAGATAAATCTCCCACTGATCTTCCACTCGATCCTACCGGTCTAAATGCCACCAAGCAAAAGTCACAAGTGCCAGAACTATGTAAGTCCCTCTATCTGGCTTGCTGTGGGGAGGGAGTGCCAGGAAACAGTGAAAAGGATATGTGAATTCAATGTTCAATATCTTTTTTGTGTGTGCAGGTACTGGGGCTTGAACTTGGAGCCTGGGCACTGTCCTTGAGGTTTTGTGCTTAAGGCTAGCACTCTACCACTGAGCCACAGCTCCCCTTCTAGCTTTTTGGTACTTAATTGGAGATCAGTCTCACAGACTTTCCTATCCTGGCTGGCAGAAGCACAATCCTCAGATCTCAGCCCTCCTGAGTAGCTAGGTTTGCAGGAATAAGTCACCAGCACTAAACTGTTGTTCAGTATCTTTAATCCAGATGCAGTCCTGATGGCATCCAGGTCTTCCTGCCCTCTGTACCCATAGTACCAAGTCCCTAGGAATATAGCACCTAATCAAAGGTATATCCAGTTATAAAATAATGGTTTAGAATCACACAAACCAAGGTCCAGATCCAAGTAGGGCCAACTGACAGGGAGGGGGCAGGGGCTTGAACAACTTCACCTCCCTGAACCTCAATATTTTTATTGACTTTCCAGGAAGGGATACACAGGATTCTGTGGATTATATTACGTATACGTATGTGTAAGCATCACCACAGTCAGGATTCTGAATGCTTCCATCCCCTAGAGAACATTTTCAGGCCACTCACAGTCTCATCAGCTTCCATACAAACCCCATCTATTGTTTGTTTGTTGTTATTATTGCTTTGCCAGTCCTGGGGCTTAACCTTAGGACCTGGGCACTGTCCCTGAGCTGCTTTTGCTCAAAGCTAGTGTTCTACCACTTGAGCCACAGCACCACTTCCAGCTTTTTCTGTTTATGTGGTACTGAGGAATCAAACCCAGGGTTTCATGCATGCTCAGCAAGCACTCTACCACGGAGCCATACTTCGAGCCTCCCAGTACTATAGTTTTAAAAAATAAAATTGTATGGCATGCTATCTCTTTTTTTTTGGTCCGGTCGTGGGGCCTGAACTCTGGGCCTGGGTGCTGTCCCTCAGCTCTTCAGCTCAAGGCTAGCACTCTACCACTTGAGCCACAGTGCCACTTCCGTTTTTTTTTTCTTTTTTGCTTATATGGTGCTGAGGAATCGAACCCAGGGCCTCATGCATGCAAGGCAAGTGCTCTACCACTGAGCCACCTTCCCAGCCCGGCATACTATCTCTTTAGTCTAGCTTTTTCTCACCAGTGTCATGCCTTTGAGGTGGACGTAGGCCACCATGGACTTCACCACAGAGCAGGATTCCACACTGTGGATTTGCCACCGTCTGTTGTATATTCACTCATCTATGGAGGGACCTTAGGGCCATTTCCATGTAAAGGTTTTTATGTAACCATCAGGGTCAATGGCTGCAAGTAGGATTGATTATTGGATTTGGTAAGTATGTGGAGTTTATTGTTTGGCTTTGGTTTGTTTTTGCGGTGGTAGGGATTGATCCTAATACGCTATGCGTGCTGGGGAAATGTTCTACCCACTGAGTTCTAGCCTCAGCCCTGTGCATTTGACTTTATAAGAAACCTCCAAAGAGTTTTCCAAGTGGAAGAAGCATCTTACAATCCCATCAGCAATGTAGGTGAGCCCCAGTTGCTTCACTCCTTGCCAATATTCAAAGTTCTCCTTGTTTCTAAAAAAAATGTTTTTTCTTGCTATTATAGTAGGTATGCAGTATCTGGCCCTCATTTTCCTCATCTGGAAAGTAATGGAGAATATGCAAGAATTCTTGCTTGTTAGGAACATACATCTACGAGGCTCAACAAATAGCAACAACACATGAGCATCGCCATCTAAATTCTCTCTAGTATCCTGGGAACAGACTAGATGGGTAAAGGCAGAGAGAATGCCCGTATAGCCATTTTCTCTTAGTAGTTTCAATTTTCAAAGTACTC
Source organism: Dipodomys ordii (assembly GCF_000151885.1). Classification (NCBI taxonomy): domain Eukaryota; kingdom Metazoa; phylum Chordata; class Mammalia; order Rodentia; family Heteromyidae; genus Dipodomys; species Dipodomys ordii. Next base: position 3,539,852 of record NW_012267341.1, read on the forward strand.
ATAGCTAGGAAATAATAATGAATTCACACTTTACACCTTGAGATGGTGCTCAGGCTGGCCTTGAACTCTTGAACTCAAGTCATCATCCTGTCTCAGCCGCTTAAGTACCCAGGACTACAAGCACCATCACTGAACCTGGCCAGTGATTTCACATTGGCCAAGTGCCTATCACCAGGTACAGTAGCACTCAACTCAATTACAAATCCCATTTGATCAGACAGGTAACATTAGGATTCCTATTTTACAGAATAAAAAAAAAGAGCTTCAAGGAGGTTGAAGTCATGTGCCACACAGCCGGGAAGTGATTGGGTAGAGTATGGACTCAGACATAGAAGGATTAAATTCTTCTTATGGGAGAAGTATCATAGCCCTTGGCTATGACGATGGGAACCCATCGTCCTCTTTCAAATCACCAGGCCCAGATAGTCACCACGATCCTGGAGCAACCGTGCCATCTGGTACTGCACCAGGCCACTGAGACCATGATAGCGGCAGAGGGAAGCCACAGAAGTAGCCACGTGCTGGTTTTCTGTGTACAGAGTACCAAAGCGCATCCCAGACATGCCGAAGTCCTGCAGAAATAAAGCACCTTAGCCATTGCCAGGCCTTCAGGGAGGAAGCCAGTTCCACCCACCTGACTACCCCCACCTACCTCCCTCACATTCTCAGACCAGCCAGAAACTCACCTTGCTTGTCGCCCACATCACATGGGTCCTCTGGGGGTCTGGCAGCCTGCAGAAAGCACAGCGTGGGAAGAGAGGCAACAATGAACCTCAGCAGCAAATACATTTTGCTTGAACAAATGAGGGCGTGGAGGGGTAAATCTGGTTTTTGGATTGAGCCCTGTTCTCATCTCCTTGAATCAAGGGTCAACAAACAGCCTGCAAGCCAAATCTAGCCTGCTGGGTTGTTATTTTTTTGTAAATCAATGTTTATTAGAAGGCAGACAAGCTCACTGGTTTGCACAGTGTCCTTGGCAGAATTGAGTAAAAGACCAATGGCCAATTTTGGCAGGACTAGAAATAATGGTTCCACATAGGAAGGGTCTATATGTACCTTGTGCACTGTCATATCACCAATACTGGGCACAATGCCTGGCACAGATGCTCAATACATATTTTCCCCATAATGAAGCAATGATCATGTACAGTCACTCTTTCCTCTGGGTCTCACTTTCCTAATGCAAACTAATGGAAGTGGCACTACATGCACCTTCTGCTTTGCAGAGCTTTGTGAGGAACAGATGGGAGAACCAGAGAACAGTGCTCAGAGGAACTGATATTTTGAATCCCTGAAGGTCAAGTTTGCAGACTTTACCCATGATCTGGTTCAAGTGTTGCCGGAGGCATATTGGTTACAAATTCTCTGCTCAAACTAAACTTAAAGAAAAAGCCTACTTAAAGTACTCAGCACATGGTAGAGCCTCATAAATAAGGAAGTGGCGCTGTGGCTCAAAGTAGTAGAGCACTAGCCTGAGCAAAAGAACTCAGGGACAGCGCCCAAACTCTGAGTTCAAGCCCCACAACCAACAACAACAACAACAACAAAAAGTACATAAATGAATGACTAGATGAATGAATAAAAATCAGGCTATTCTGAGGCTGATGGTAGTGGTGCACACCTATAATCCCAGTTACTTGGGAGGAAGAGTTAGGAGGATCATGGTCTGAAACTAGCTCTGGGACAAAAGCACAAAAGACCCTAAGCTGAAAAGCCAACAAAAAACAAGTGGTAGAGTATCTGCCTATCAAGTGTGAAGTACAACTCTGATCCCCAGTACGACTCCAAACAAAACAAAACAGTTACTCCTGAAGAAGAAGGAATTAAGGAGGCCAATCTTCCTCCTGGCCCCATGGAGCTCCTAACTCCACGGAAGCATCTGAAAACCCCTGATGGAGCCCAACTCTCCCACCTCTTGCTTCAGCCTTCAGAAGACAAGTGGGTCTATTGTCAAAGCAATTGCGATGAGTGAAGTCAGAGACACCAGATCCAGCAGTACCCAGGGACCTTACCTTTCCAGGCTTAAGACACTTCGGTACTCAAGTGATTCTTCAAACACAGACAGCATATAGACCTCATCCACAATCACGTGTAGCTCATGCCTGGCATAGAGAGAAAAAAGCTTGATCTGTAGGCCTAGTGTGTCCCCCAAAGTGGGTGGTAGTATGCCAGAAACCCAGAAAGGGAAGTGGAGCTGTGGCTCAAAGTGGTAGAGTACTAGCCTTGAGCTAAAAGAGCTGAGACAATGCCCAGGCCCTGAGTTCCAGCCCCATGACTGAAAAAAAAAAAATAGCTGGGCGCCAGTGGCTCACACCTGTAATCCTAGTTACTCAGGAGGCTGAGAATCAAGGTTCAAAGCCAGCCTGGGCAGGAAAGTTCATGAGACTCTTATCTCCAATGAACTACTCAGAAAAAGCCAGAAGTAGTGTTATGGCTCAAGTGGTAGAACACTAGCCTTAAGCACAAAAAGGCTCAGAGACAGAGGCCAGGCCTTGAGTTCAAGCCCTAGGACCAGCAATCAAACAATGACAAAAACCCAAAAAGACCAGTCCAGCCCAGTGTTACCAAAGTTGGGTTTTCCAAGAACATTCTCCTTTAGTCCATTGTTCAAACAAACCAGAAACTGCATATAGAAAGAATAGTGGCTCTTTGAAGTGTAGGGGAAAGGCAGGACCCTCAGGTTCCTCCATGGAGGGGCACATTTAAACACCAGGGCTGGAGTCTAATGGACCCAGATTCAAGTCTGAGCCTATCTCTGACCTGACCAAGCTAAGATTCAATCAAATAGGGATAATCAACCATGTCTATTCTTGATGAGGTCATTGTAAAGAGTATCAGAGATAATCAGATTATCAGTTCTGGGAGATCTAAAGTACTCAGCATGTTCCTAGAGTACAATAAATGATAGCTATGGTTATAAAATGGAAAGTGGAAGAGATATCCCATACACACCTCTTCCCCCCAAAATGGTACAGAAACTTATACCAATACCCTGTTAGAGCCCTGTGTGCCCAGATGATTTGTGGGGTACAGAGGGGTGGAAGCTTACCTTTTAGCAAATTCCAAGAACTCCTGTAGCTCTCTGGGGGAATAGATGTCACCCAGAGGATTCTGGGGGTTGATAAGGATAAGGCCTTTGACCTTCACACCCTGAAAGCATCCAAAGGGCCAATCTCAGATTCTCCCCAGGGCCAAAGCTACACAGTCCCACTAGGAGGTGCTGATCACTGGTGATTCCAAGGGAAAACATGATTGGGGCGCGTTCATAAGCCATCATAAAGCAACAAGTACACAGTATTACATCCACAGTGTTGTGCCCATTATGAAAAGAAAACCAATACAGAGAACAGGGAAATGGGCCCAAATGCTGCAGAGGCTGCCTGTTGGAAGAATTATGGATAGTAGATTTTTTTGTTTTTTGTTTTTACTTTCAAAATTACTATAGTAAGCCAGGCACTGGTAGCTCACACCTGTAATCCTAGCTGAAAAGACTGAGATCTAATAGTCACTGTTAAAAGCCAGCTCAGGTAGGAAAGTCCATGCAACTCTTATCTCCAATTAACCAGCAAAAATCCAGAAGTGGAGCTATGGCTCCAGTGGTAGAGTGTCAGCCTTCAGAGAAAAAGCTAAGGGATAGCACCCGGACCCTGAGTTCAAACTCCACTACTGGCATACTCACAAAAATATTTTACTATAGTAAACATATAACAACTTAAATGAGGCTGGGAAGGTGGCTCAGTGGTAGAGCACTTGCCTTGCATGCCTGAGGCCCTGCGTTCGATTCCTCAGCACCACATAAGCAAAAAAAAAAAAAAGCCAGAAGTGGCGCTGTGGCTCACGTGGTAGAGTGCTAGCCTTGAGCTGAAGAGCTGAGGGACAGCGCCCAGGCCCAGAGTT
>NW_012267341.1:3543798-3565228 GCF_000151885.1 Dipodomys ordii
AAAAAAAAAAAAAAAACAACAACTTAAATGATAAAGGCAAAATAACCTAAGTAGGCAAATCATTGAAAAGTAGACTTGGAAGAACCACTACTACAGGTCTCTACTTTTCTTAAGGAGGCCCCAGGCTCTCTCAAGGTACACAGAACACCCCTTTAAATGGCCAAGGAGAGTAGCAAAACTACAGACCTGTATGTACCACACTTAACTCCTGAAGCAGAATCAGCAGGAGTGTGCAGATGCAGAGTGTTTAATGAAGCTCCCTAGTTAATTCCGTCTGCATTGAGGTTCAAGAGTCTTTCTAATGGGAAGACCCTCCACAGTCAGGGCTTGGACCCCCTAGAATGGCTCCATGTCCCCAACCTACATCCCCATCATAGGCTGTCAACCTAATTCAGAGATCAGGCAGAGAAAAAGGGGTTCACACCCTGCTCAGACCCACCCACCCCCAGCTCTGGGTTTGATTTGATCTCAGACAGACCTCAGCATTAGCTCCTTGCAGGGCCAACTCCAACTTCTCTGCTGTAAGCTGGAAGGGACGTGTGTCTTGCCCAGTAACCTGGGGAGAAAAAAAAGATACACCAAAGTCAACAGCCAAATTCAGTGTTCCTCTCAAAACCTGAGCTCTAGATCTCTCACCCTTTGCAAGCTCCAATCTTAGCACAGTGTCTGGAAAATGGATGGAGCGGGGTGGTCACTCTCTTTTCCCACCACACATCCCCACCCTTCCACCCTTCACATCAGGGACTAACCTCATCAGTGTACTACCGTGTTCTTATTTCTAAGGCTGTCCTTGGCTTCTACAGGGACCTCAAGAATCTCAGGGCCTGGTGCTGAGGAACCTCTGGAGACCCCAGACATGGCAGCCAGTGGCAACAGGAGGTTCGACTCTTCTCACTGTAGCCCCAGAGCCCTTATGTAGATTTCAGACCCAGGAAACTCAGCCTACAGGAAAGTCCATGTCCCACCTGGGATGCAGGAACTCTTACCTTGCTGTCCAGGTAGACATAGACCAGTCGGACACTGCCATAGAGATAGACGTGCTGGGTAATGGCTCCATAGTAAGGGGTGGGAATCAGGAAAGCCTCTGAGGAGGGTAAGGGGCAGTCTGTCATCCTCTCGCTCCAACATCTCAGACCCACATCATGGGCTCTCCAGGACTTCAACATCCTTGGGGAGCATTTGGGGCATGTTTTCTACTCTCAACTCCCCAAAATACTAAAGCCTAGAATCACTGAGACCAATGTCTCTCATAATATGATGGGGCTGCATCCAGACAACCCCCCTGTAAATTGAAAATATCATTCGGTCAAAAAGCATCACTACCAAACATCACTAGCTTAGCAACAGAGTTATATGGCTGATTGTGTGTGGAGCTGTGGCTCCACTGCCCGGCATTGCAAGAAAATATGGTCTCATATCGCTAGCCAGGGAAAAGGTCTCAATTCAAAATTTGAATATTGTTTCTATTGAATGAGTACAGCTTTCATGCTAAAGTCAAAAAAATACTAAATGGAACCATCATAAGTTGGGGACCATCTGTAATTAAGAGCAAACATTCAATCTTAGCCAAAAGCCCAAGAAGGAACTAGTGGCTAACATTTACTGAACACTTAGTATGTGCTGGTAACAGCACTTAACTGCCCTGGTGTCATGCATCTAAGTCTTAACTATTCAGGAGACTGAACTGTTCAGGAGACTGAGATCTGAGGATTGAAGTTTGAAACCAGCCAGGTGGCATGCCTGTAATTCTAACTATTCAGAAGGCTAACATCTGAGGATTATAGTTTGAAGCCAGCACTCAGAAAAGTCCCTGAGATTCTTCTCTCCAATTAAGCAGCAAAAAGGCTAGAAGTAGAGGCATTGCTCAAGTGGCACAGTACCACCTTGAGCAAAAAATCTAAGGAAGAGCAACAAGTCCTGAGTTCAATCCCAGTACTAATGAAAAGAATTATTTGCACCTCATCTGATTCTCACCATCACTGTCCACGGGAACTATTATCATCCTAACTTAAATGAAGCTTAAGGGGTTGCTGATCTTGACTGTTCTAGAATGGGAAGGAAATTGCTTCTTTTGTTCTTACAATAAGCCTTCCTGTTATGGTCAAAATCCCAGTGACAACCTCTCTGTGTGACTTGGACAGGTCCTAGAAGCCCCAGTCTCCTCTACTTAAAATGAGGACAGTCATAGAATGCATTTCCTAGGTTCCATGTAAAATCCTATGGAGCATAGTATGGGATAAATAGAAGCCACTAATATCATTGTTACTAGTTAAGCTATCATGAGACTCCTATTTCTTACAACCAATCACCCCTGATTATGACCAGTCCTTAAGACCACAGCTCTTTCTCAGGCCCTGCTGTCTACCCACTCCAAGATCCATTCCAATTTTCTTCTTCGTTAAGGGATAATCTAAGTGTTCAGAGAATGTCAAGGATATAACCAAGGCATGGAGGTCTTTCCCTAAGCTATGGGGGTAACCACATTTGGTTGAAGCCAGCTCTGCCTTAGTCCTCTTTGCCAAGGAATGCTTTCAGAACACATTTATGAGTCATTTCTGGTCAATGAGATGGAGAGAGATCCAACTTGCATTCTTCTGGGGACAAACACCCCCATACTCTTGTTCTGATAGGAGAAGGATGGTGTAGCCTTGTCCTTCTCTTTCTGCTCTTAAGACATCCATGTCATGGAAGGATGTGACAATGTTCTGGAGAGCATGAAGAAGGTACTCTCAGAGAGAAAGAACCCTGATGTAGTAACCTCTCCTGGAATTACTGCCACTGGGTGTATTGGTATGCATTTATTGAAGGCTCCTGTAGTTACCAATTTTTTATTAGAATTGAAAGAATACTGACTCTAAGGGGAATACTGAAGACACTGAGGCACAGAACAACCCCAGGGTAGAGTGGGTCTCAGAGCTCACTCACCTCCTACTTCGCACAGCACTGTGGCCAGAGCAGAGAAGAGAGAGGCACCGCCATTTAGAACGACCACCTGGGGGTGACAATCAGGAGATAGGGATGATTCTGTTCCAGGAAGTACAAGAAACCCAGCCTCTATCCCAGGATGGCATAGCAGAGATCCAGGTCCCTTGCTCAGTGCCCTGGGGGCTCTGCTCCCAAGAAGATCACCCCTGGCTTGTAGCCACGCTCATTCATGGAAACTCTGATCTTAGTCAAATGAGCAAGAGAGAGAGCGCCAGTCACTCCAAGGTTTTACCCAAGGCTGAGATGGCCAGAAGGGTCCCCAGCACAAGGGCAGAAATTTTAACTCTAAATCCCTACGGTTAGGGTCAAGAAAGAAGTGTTCCTCGCTCTACTTTGGCTAAGTGAAAGGCAGGTCCCAACCCCACCTTATCCTTGACTAGTCAAGAATTGGACAGCAAACTGAAGATCATGTAAGAAGAAAGGAAAGGGGAGCTACTCACATTCTCTGGCTTGAGGGGTGCTGAGCTCTTGCAGTAGAAAGACAGGAACTTAGCCACTTCCTCTCGGAGACTAGAGATAAGACAAAGAAACAGACAGACAGAGAGACTTACCAGAAGGCCCTTAACCCATAGTCTACCCCAAAGTTCTTCTAGGGAATCTTCAGTCAGCTGCTAGTATTGTTCCCTACTTCTTATGTGAGGAATGTGATCAGCACCTATCTGATCATAGTACCTTGGCGCCCCTCCCCAGGTCCTATCCACCTGAGAAGCTTTCCTTCTCAGTAGGTGTATGACACCCAATCCATCTAAGCAGGAGTCCTCAGACAATGAAAGGTAACATTACAGGCAGATCTACCTAATAATTATATAAACATTATTAATGCTAGGTGCTGGTAGCTCACATCTGTAATTCTAGCTACTCAGGAGGCTGAGATTTGAGGATCATGATTCAAACCAGCCCACTCAGTCCATGAGGCTCTTATCTCCAATTAACCACCAAAAAACCAGAAGTGGTGCTAAGGCTCAAAGTGCTAGAGTGCTAGCTTTGAACAAGAGAGTCCAGGGACAGAGCCCATACTCTGAGTTCAAGCCCCACAACCAACAGCAATAATTTATTATTGTTGTTGATGTTGTTGTTGTAACTGTTACTGCAGTTGTTTTTGCTAACATTTACTGGACATTCACCTTATACAAATATCATTGGAGAATGTTATGTTGCAGCCATAATTATTACTATTATTATTATATCTATTTACAGATGAAAAAATTGAGACTGGAGACTATCAGGTGACCTGCTGGTAAGTGGCAGAGTCCATTGTCATGCCCTGTGCTCTGCCTCCAGAGCTCACTATCCTAATTTTTGTATGTTAAGGAAATGTGCTTTGGGATCTTGGTCTTAGAATCGAGTTGTGCTGGTCCACTCTGCCCTTAAAACAGTACCCAGCCACCCTCATCAATACTCTATCAGCACACCATAATCAAATATTCTACACTACCTCCCACCTTACCATGAAGAAATGACCTTGCTCACCTTGATTGCAATGGTACTAAAAAACCAGGGAGAGACCCCTCACCCGAAGGCCCTCTCCATGACTCAGATCAGGATCAGAGGCCCAAGCTGGGAGCTCCTGAGATAGGGCTGGAACTGGCAAGAGACCCCCATGATTACCAGGTCTACAAGAATGGACCTTCAGCCTACAGAAAACTCAGCCTGCCACTCCTGATATCGGTGGGACAATTCTTTGGGCTATCCTGTGCAGTGTAGAGTAAGCAGCCTCCCTGGCCTCTATCCTCTAGAGGCCAGTAGCAACCCACTCCCAGTAAAAACAAACAAAAATCTATTCACATATTGCTATTTATTCACCTCCTCCCAACACACAGACACCAAAATTATCTTGTGTTGAAAACCACTGGCAACTACTTACAACAGATGCCCTCTCCAGTCGGGGTACTGCAGCAAGGACGGCTCTATCCACAACATATCACTCTGACTCAGCTGGGGACAGAGAGGGAAGAGCAGAGCTGAGGGCCCGCACTGCCAGACTGGGAAAGTGAGTCACCCAAGTCCACATAGAGAGTTGTCTTAGAAGGCAGACCTGAAAGCCAGAGCTGTTTAACTCCCAGGACCTAGCCTGACCCAGACAGACAGCAGGCTCTTATGGAGGAAACATTCCAGGGAAGAAGCTCCCCAGAGCAGAACAAACAAAAATCTATTTGTGTATTGCCATTCTTATACCTCTCAGAGGTACCTAGGACTCACCCGATGGGACAGCAGATCAAAGCAGAGTTTGTTCTCACTGGTGCCCAGATTAATGATGCCCTGTAGACGAGAGGGGCACAGGCTGTGTGAGCATGGCAGAGGAATGTCAAGGAAAAGCCCCAGGGACCCAGAGACGGCAGGTGGAGTGCCCTGCAGTCTGCCCTTTCAGAAACTATCCCTGTGTTCCAGCTGAGCCTTCACTCAGCTCCCGGCTCCCAGCTCCCATCTTCCCATATCCAAAGCTCTGCCAAATGCTATCCCTACCAGGCACTGATGGCTCATGCATGTAATCCTAGCTACTCAGGAGGCTGAGATCTAAGGATCCCGGTTGAAATCCAGCCAGGGCAGGAAAGTCCATGAGACTCTTATCTCCATTTGAGTCACCAGAGAACCAGAAGTGTAGCTGTGGTTCAAAGTGGTGGAGTGCTAGCCTGGAGCAAGTGAGCTCAGGGACAGCACTCAGGCCCTGAGTACAAGCCCCACGCCCATGACAGACAAAATCCCGCTTTTGGGCATTTGCCCAAATGATCACAAACAAGACCATACTAAAGCTACCAGCACAACCATATTTATTGCAGCATTATTTACCATAGCTAAGATATGGAACCAACCCCGATGCCCCTCAGTAGATGAATGGATCAAGAAAATGTGGTATATATACACAATGGAATTCTATGCCTCCCTCAGAAAGAATGGCATTTGTTAGGAAATGGAAAGACTTGGGAAAAAATTATATTAAGTGAAGTAAGCCAGGCCCAAAGAAACATAGGTCCCATTGTTTCCCTTATTTGCAATAACTAGTATATGTCTGAGACAAACAGAAACTGTCAGACAAGTTGATGTTAGGTGAAATGAACCCCAAGATAAGGATTCAAATGGTTTTTTTTTCTTTCTTGTGATTGTTTCCAACATATTTATAAGATGATTTCTTCATTGCTTTGTATGTACCTCCCCCAGGGTATAAGCCCTGCTTTCACTGTATTTGATGTTGATATAATTTGTGGAGGGGAAGGGAAAAAGTAAATTGTTTAAATAGGGTTACAGGTGGACCCTTACAACAATGAGATGTGCAAGACGTTATATCAAAAAACGAACTTTACAACTTTGGTGGGGTGGAAGGTGGGAGGGTGGGGGATGGTAGGAGGGTGTAGAGGGGAAGGGATGGTATGGGGAAACAAAGGAGGAGGCAAACAATGCTTGATAAGAAATGTACTCACTATCTTGCCCATGTAATTGTAACCCCTCTGATTGGTATTTTCACAATAATAAAAAAAATAAAATCTCCAGGGGCTGTTTTCTTCCTCAGGGTTCCACAGCACTTTACAGCCATCCGCTGAGCGCTGCTCAGTTTCCACCCTGGAACCATGAGAACTAAGATAAATGCTATAAGTCTCCCTGAAGGCAGATGCATGCCCAAAACACTACTGTCTCTCTCAAGAGACTGAGCAGCCATCTGTATATGTTTATAGAATGAAAGAATGCACTCTGAGAGAAACAGAAACTAGAGTAGAGGTAGATCAAAAAGGAGCCTTTGGAAGTGGTGCTGTGGTTCAAATGGTAGAGTATACTAGCCTTGAGCTGAGGGACAGCACCCAGGCCCACAGTTCAAGTCCTGCGACTGACCAAAAAAAAAAAAAAGGAGCCTCTGTGTCAGTATAAATGCTCTCCTAGGAGATACACAGCAGCTGGCTGGGGGCTCAATGGTAGATAGAGTACTAGCCTAGCATTTTTGAGACTCTACGTTCAATACCTAACACAGGGGGAAAAAAAGGAAGGAAGAAGAGGAGGGGAGAAATTTAAGTTGAATAATTGGTGGGGGTGGGTCAGAATCCATGTTCCGATCCACAGTTCCTTGAATTCCTCCCTCACAAATCAAGAGTCTCCTTAATTATAAACAAACTAATAAACTGGGGCTTCCATGAGCAATAGGAGTCATGCTTTTGGAGTTAGAGGACTGAACTCCAAACTGACAAGTCCTAGGGAGGCTGTCCATGAGTCAAGAAAGGTGCCCCTTCCTGCAGTTCACTTTGGGGTCAGTGGGGGCGGAGCTTCACTCACACTGGGGTTCTTGTCCTCATCGTACTCATCCATGTGGAAGGTCCTGTAGCCCTCCTCAGCTGAGTCCCAGAACCATTTGATGACTCTCCCTCGAAAGGACAGGCAGGAGCTGTCAGAGGAGAACATGGAAATGGGATTACCCACTCCATAGAGCTTCAAGCGCTTGGGATCTGGTTCTCTGGGACATTCCTCTTCCCGGCCATCCTGACAGCTACTCGCCATGTCCTGGGTGGAGGCAGAGCCCAGACAAGTGGGAGGTGCTGGGGGGTCCTTTGGATCAGGGGTGAACATCTGCAAGAAGACAGAAGCACTCAATGCACAGGCCTGCTCAAAGGCTCCTTCCCCACTGCACCAAGCCCTATCTGCCCATTTTCTATTTATTTTTATTTTATAATTTTTTATTTGCACCTATTAGTTGCACAAGGGGGAAGCGGTTCACAGTGATATTCCCATACATGCATATTTGCAATGCATCCCAAACAAACTCAACAAATAATTTCAACAAGTTATTTTGTTCTATTTTTATGTATGTAAATTATTTCAGACATACTCATCCTCATTTTCCCTCTCTGTTAGCCCTCCTCACTCAGATTGGAACTTGTCCTCCACAACAGTCTGTTTTATTTTTATTTTTTTTGCATTTTTTGTGCATTAATTACACCAAGCGGTTTCAGCGTATTTCAGATGTGCATGCTTTATATTTGAATCAGAATAACCCTCTCTATTGCCTTCTCTCTCCCCATCTCTCAACCCCTTACTGATCAACAGCTTTCATTTACATTCCTTATAGCAGTTTCATACAGTTGTATTTCAAAATTATTCACATTCCATTTTTTTTATTGTGAAAATACCGTACAGAGGGGTTCACATTCCATCTTTTTCCTTCTTCCCTCACTCTCAACCCTTTAAACAGTCCTAGTGTTAGAATACTGTTTTGTATGTGCACATATATATTGCATATTTAAGTATATATGTATATAGGTGTGTATGCATATGCCCATGTCTGTGAATATAATAAATATATATTAGGTCTAGCTTCCACAAATGAGTGAAAACAAACAATATTTAGCTTCAGGAACTTGTCTTATCTCACTCAATATGATGATCTCCAATTCCAAGCTTCTTGCAAATGACATTTTACTTTTCCATATGGCTGGGTCATATTCTATGGTATATACACATCTCATTTATCCATTCATTTGTTGTTGAGGCCTTGGTTGATTCCACAGCATGGCTATGCTGAAAGTAAACATAGGTGCGTGGATATCTTTCTTGTACACTGATATACACTCCTTCAGACATATTCTTCAAATGGCATGTCAGGATCTTAAGTCTATTTTTAAACTTTTCCACATGGAGGAACCCCCACAGTGATTTCCCCAGTAGGTCAACTATTTTACATTCCCAGCAACAACATAAGAGGGTCCTACCCATATCCCCATGCATCTGCACCAAATTCATTGTGCTTTCTTGATGACTGCCATTCTATGTTGCCTAGGCTGTACCCTTTTGCTGTACTCAAGTAAGTTTCCTGGTTCAACCGCCCTCATAGCTGGGACTAAGGAGGCTCCACCATGCCTACCTGTCATTTCCTTTAAGTTTATATATTCATGGTTTCTGTGCCCTTTACCAGTTAGCAACATGTGTACAATTATTTCCACAAGCAAACTCTGTGCAGGAGTGGTTGCACATGCCTGTAATCTCAGTGGCCCGGATGCTGCTGAAAGGGGCTCATGTATTCCAGGCCAATCTGGACAACATAGTGAGATAAGAGGGAAGGAGGAAGAGGGAGGAAGGGAAAGGACAGAACAAGGGACAGACAAGGACTGTACTTGCTACATTTAAGTAACTTTATAGGTAAAACTTGTTCCATTTCTGCAGCTTTCCATTCTGTACCTTAAGAGGCCACCAATGTTCTTTACCCATCCTTACTGACCTCAATTCAAAAAGCCATGTTTTAGGCCAGGCACGGCAAACATCTGTGATCCTAGCTGTTCAGAAGAATGATATATCTGAGGATGAAAGTTCTAAGTCAGCCCAGGCAGTACTCTTATCTCCAAATAACCACCAAAAAGCCCTTTAGTGGAGTTGTCACCCAATGGTACGGCACCATCCTTAAGCAAAAATAGCTAAGGGGCAGTGCACAGATCCTGAGTTCAAGCCCCCGTGCCATCTCACCTGCCACTAAAAAATAAAAGTTTTAAATTTTCCAAGTAGATCATTGCTGGGGTTCTGGGGTGTTAAGCATGAGATCAGTGATGTGGAGCAGGCAGTGGTGTGAACTGAGGGGAACTGCAAGGGGTCACCACTGTGCAGGCAGGCACGCTAAGCAGTACTCCAGGATTCCTGTCTTCCCTCTGGAAGAAGAGACCAAGACCCAAGGACAGGGTCTCCTCTGGTCCCAGCCTTCACCTCCCCAAACGGTTTCACACCTGAGCAGTGGATGTGGCAGCAGAGAGAATACAAATTAGGCAAGAGTCCAGTCCTCAAGACCAAAGTTCTAGAACAGTCATATCCTCGCCGCCTCTGAGTGATAAGACGATCGGGAGGCAGGACCAAAACCCTTTACGGTTTAATTTTGCCTTGCTAAATCTTCTGGGGTCCTCCTCCAACTGGTGACCCCCTCCCTAGAGCCAGCCCTAGTTTCCTCCAGCTAGAGGGCGGTGGGCTGTGGCCAGGGTGGACAGCACGGCCTTGGGGCCAGGGTTTGGGGCTGCAGTGAAGAGGAAGGGGCCTCCAGGCCTCCAGCCTGTCCCCGGCCTACCCCAGCCCGTCCCCAGCCAGAGCTGCGCCCCGACCAGGCGTCGGAGTCGCGCAGGCCGAGCGGCCACTGCCCGTTCACCGTCGCAGGCTCTTCCACAGGACGGGACGCCTCGCGAGAGCCCAGCCCGGATTTCCAGGCGGAGGAAGCGCGATCCGATCCGTGCTGAGGGCTGTGAGATCAAAGGGCAGGAAAGAAGGCCAAGTCCTGCAAAGTGGAGGAAGGTGGCACCTACTTGGAGATAGGCCGCTGGTCCGTCTCTTTGGCTCTGGAATGTCTCTGGCGCTTTACGTACAGATGAGATTGCTGACAGATTCAAGCCTCCCGGGACCAGGAAACGCCCACAACCGCCGAAAGCACCACTCACAGCCAGGGGCACCGCCCACATCCGCCCAAGGCACCGCCCACACGCCCTGGACACAGCTCCCAACGGGACCAGGATACACCCACAACCGCCGAAAGCACCGCCCACAGCCAGGGGCACCACCCACACCCACCCAAAGCACCGCCCACATGCCGTAGCACCGCCCACACGCCCTGGACACAGCTCCCAGCAGGCGTCTCCGCATTCGTGGACCCGCGGGGTCCCGCCTACTCTGACTGAAGGCTAAACCTGGTGCTGGAGGGGTGGGGAGGGGGACAGAAGAGAGGAAATCCGGTGGGAGGGAAAGGCAGCAGAGGGGCTTGTGGGGTCCTTGCTGTAACTCCTGTCTGTCTGGTAGTGTTGAGGTGCATTATGTCTCTTGGCAAGTTCTGTAGCCCGCCAGAGCCTCTCGGAATTGAGAGGGGCACGTTCTTAGAGGTGGTGTGTTTGCAGCCATTCATTTGTCCTGCTGTTGTAACCCAGTCTGGCCTAGAACTCACCATCCGTCCCTTGTCTTGGCCTTCTGAAGTGCTGGGGAGGAGAGGAAAGAGTACTGCCATGAGAGCTGGACAGTTTCTAAATATTTGAGAACAAAGAAAGCTATTCTAAGCAAGCCATAGATTAAAAAAAGGGAAATCACAAACTATGCATGGTGCTGCAGGTCTGTAACTATAGATGTAATATATACATAATATATAGTTACATGTAATATACATTATACATATGCATAAAAAGAATTCAGTAAGACAGACAGCTGATTCTCACACACACACCACACATGAGTGGTCAATACACACATGAAAAGATATGTATTACTCACATGATGTAAATTAAAAGCAGAATAAAACCTATACACCTACAAGAATGACTTTAAGAGGGACTGAAAACACCAAAGATTGACAAGAAAATGGAGTGTCCAGAACTTTCATACTTTTAAATGCTAAAAGCACTTTGGAAAACTGTTGGTTTCTTATTAAATAAGTTATGACCTACATAATAGGATACTCAAAGTGAATGAACTAATTCATATGACAACGTGAATATCATTTTCTGAACAAATAAAGTTGAACACAAGAGCTTGCCTGTATGATTACATTTGCATGGAGTTGTGAACCTACAGAATTAATCCATGGGGGAAGGAGGAGCAGAGGTTGGCCAGAAATGGGAAAGAAAAAAAAATTCCTGTAATACTAGCTTCTCAGGAGGCTGAGATCTGAGGATCATGGGTCAAAGCCCAGCCCAGGTAGAAAAGTCCATGAGACTCTTCTCTCCAATTAACCAACAAAAAGCTGTGGTTCAAGTGGCAGAGTGCTAACCTTGAGCACAAAAGCTCAGGAAGTGGTAGAGCACCAGCCTAAGCTAAAAAAGCTCAATGACAGCACCCAGGCCTTGAGTTCAAGCACCAGGACTGGCACAAAAGAGAAGGAAAGGAGGGAAGGGGAGGGGATGGAGAAGGGAAAGGAAAGAGGGAGGGAGGGAAGAATTTTGAGGAATCAGAATTTTTTTAAGAAAATTATCATTATAAAGAACAAAACATAGGTCCAGAAGAGAGCATGGTAATAAACCCTTAGGACTAACCAAAGCTGATTCTTTTTTCTGCTTTTCATGATATGTCACACATCTCTGGTCTTAGAAATATAGGACTCGGTTTCAAACTATGATAGGTAAGTACTTTACTTCATAAAGTTGATATAGGATCGCTTTGAAATGACCCCAGGAGTAAACATGCTACCATTTCTTCTATGCCACTTTATCTAAAGGGAATTTGAAAAGAAGTTTCTTAACACTCACAATGGTACTGAAGCCATTTTCATCATCACTTCCAAAATGTTGGTCATTCCTGTTCTATTCATGTCACAGCTTCAGTGCTCAGGTTCCAAGGACTCAAAAGTCGATGAGTGATTTGACAGCTGGAAACACTTGCTGCAAATGGAAGACGCTGGAAATGGAAGACTCTAGGAACTAGTGACAAAGTATTTGTGAACCCCTAAATTTATGTTTAAATCATCCCCCCCAAGATGATGGGACCAGGAGGTAGGACTTTGGGAAGGGATTCAGTCATAAAGGATGGTCTATGACCTTTCTGCCTTGGGCAAGTTAAATCAAGAAGAAAGGCTTCATTAGACCCTGGATGCTCAAGAGCTTGATCTTGAACTTAGTAGCCTCCAGAATGGCCACCTGCTTTACAGTATTTTCTTGTTAACATCCTGAACAAATGAAGATACAAAGCATGTCACCATAATTGGTTTTAAACCCTTTCAGCAAGGCACAACTGGAACAGATATTCACAAAGATCCGTGCTTATACCCATCCTGTCTAGCTGATGTGAAAAAGATCTTGCAAAAATACTATGAGATGATATGAAGGATGTGAACAAGAAGCATGGCACATCTGGAATTTCAAAGAATATGGAATTTATTAGGCATTAAAATATAAAAAAATAAAACCACTTAAATAAAACGCCAGAAAGATCCCTTTCTCCCTCTCCAGACCCTACCACCCTAACCCAATTTTTAAAAAAGCATACACATGGTTAACAACGACTAAAACAATGCAAAACTTCCAAAGATAGCAGATGCTCAGCTTAGGAGATTGATGAGTGCGTCAGTTGAGACCATTTCCTTAGGAGTCACTGTTCAACCACAGCCTTCTGAGCTGGAGGCTGCTTCCTGGAACCCTTGAGCATGTGGCCTAACTGAAGCTGCTGGATGGAAGTCAATCCGACTCCCATAGGGCATCCTCTAATAGTCTCTCTATGCGATCCTGTTTCTGCTCCTCTAGCACCAGAAGAAACCGTCTCACACCTACAGGGTCCAAATGGAGAGAGAGAAAGAAACACTTAGTAGGTTGGCAGGTAGGGCTTAGACCTACCCAGATCATGGTAGACTATTAGAGCTAAACATTGGTCCTTTTTCAGGATAGATTTCCAAGTCAACCTGTTTAATCCCTTGCACCCTCATGCTTCCTTTCAGATTAGTCTACGGGACATTTCAATGCTTCCTATCAAATCCTACATCCCATCTCCGTTTGCCTCATAACTCCATCACTTGATCTGTTTTCTATGTGATGTTTTGAGATAAGGTTTGACTATATTATATAGTCCCTGCTGATCTCAAACCTTCAATCCTCCTATCTCAGCCTTTCAAGGGCTGGGATTACAGGTATACACCATTATACCCAGTTTTTACTCAACCTATTTCCCACTCTAGATCAAAAGATGTTTCCCCAGTATAAACCTTCATGAGGAGGAATAGGGGCTCATTGCTATGTTCCCAGAGGATAAAAGAGTATCTAGCATGCAATGGGATGTAATAAATAATGGTTTTAACTTTTGGTTTCTTCATAGCCTTCTGAGCTCCATTAGCATCAACACTGGGAACTGCCACAATCATTTATCTACCTTCTACAAGGGTAGAATACTACTTCTCATTAGCTCATGTTCCCAGTGCCTCACTCTGTGGCAGGTACAAAACCAGTACCAGGCTAGGAGCCTGAGGTACCGATCAGGTCTTGTTCCCAAGGGAGCATAATTAAAAAGGAAAATGGAAAACAGCTGGCTCAGGATGGATGCAGCAAGAGGTTTCAAGGGCAAAAGAAATAAATGAAAACAACAGGAAGCTTCAGGAGTTGAGTCAGAGAGGAGCCGATGGGGCTATCTCTAAAGGAAGCAAGGACTAGGTCAGCACCACTCACCCTCTTCGAGTTGATTGTGTTTTTCTGCAAAGACAAGGTGGAACCAGCCAGGTTTCTTACAGCTGAAGGATTTGCCATGGGATAATATCAGCTTGCTTTCCAGGAAGCGGTGATAGAGGAGTTCTTCTTCTTCAAATGTAGCCGGGTAGTAAAGGTACTAGAAAGAACAGAGGTATGGAGATAACAAACATGAGACCCAAGTCAGCAGGTCTTTCTAAGAATACTGTGTGCTTATTCCTAGAGCTTACATCTTTCAGGTTGATCCACAAAGAGAGGCCAGAGCTACAAGGGAGAAATGGGATCTCCAGTGCCTCTAGCTTGCTAGTGACATACTTGTGAGCTTCCCGCAGCCGGGAGTGGTTAGTGGGCAGGTACACCTCATCAATCCATCCTGCACAGGAGGAGAAAGAGCTGTCACAGGTCTTGTGGCAGAAATCCACCACAAAGCTGGGCTTTATACAACTTATTTCTATCCAAGACTATTATTTGTGTGGGTAGCTTTGACAGCCACCTTATCTAGGGCTATGGAAAGTAAGAAGGGCTTCAATAGGCCAATAGGAGATGTTCTCTTCATGTTCATGCTTCCCAGGTAAAGAGTTTGAATATTCCATGGAGGCAGAGATGCTGCTGCTTCAACTGGGCAAGTTAACAGGAACTCAAAACCTCCCTGTCACCCAACTTTGAGCTCCACATGATGGGAGGAACTTAGATATATTTCTAGCTCAATTTCTGTCAGCCTTGGTAATACAAAATAATAACCTGGGGACTTGTGAGTTGCCCTGATGCTCAGGATATGCCTCTTGGTCATCTAATTTAGATCTTTGAGGATAGAGTCTACATATCAGTACTGAAGCAATTAAATGATTCCCAGGTTCACCCAAGGGTGAAAACTAGAGCTCAAAAGCTTAGATCTGATTTTTGCCAAGTATCAAAGAACCTGGTGTCAGGTAGAGATGCGTCCAGTTGGTTTTTTCCAATCTACCACCCTCCCTACTCAGAGCTGGAAGCAAACTGCTTGCTAAACCCAGTAATCCAATGTCAGTAGTTTGTTTCATTCATTAGTTTTTTTGTTGTTGTGTCCCAGTTACTGTCTTAAGCCTTCCAATGTGGCATCTATTATAGGAAATTTTGCCTATTGCATGAAAGGAGTAAAGTCTCCTCTGAGGCCAGCTCTTCACTTAAGGTCCAAAATGACAAAGTGCCACAATAGTCAGTTCTTCTCTGGCTACCTTAGAAAACGAGATTACCCTTAATTAAAACAGCGTTTCTTTGAAATCCTTGTCGGAGGCAAGCAGGGTACTGGTGAAGGAAAGAAGACATTCACATCAAGACCGGTGTCTGAAGTTCTTATTTTCAGGTCTTTAAAGTATGGTTGACTCTCCTCTCATTGCCCTCATTGCCTCATTCCCTACCTTAGTTAAAACCTGACACTCTTAACAGAGTACTAGGGGCATACTAGAGGCCCAAGGAAACCTAGGAATTCCCAGCGGCCATGAGGTCCAGCCAAGATGCCATTTTGGGGTGTTGCTCAATACCTCTGTCCTGGAGCAATCGGCCTAGTTTGTACTGCGTAATGCCAGAGACACCATGGAGGCAGCCAAAGGAGCGCATGGCAGAGGCCACAAGACTATTGTGGGTGTACAGAGCACTAAGACAGAAGCCAGCGATGCCGAAATCCTGGAGGAAGAGAAGGGGGGGAACCTTTGGCTTGTTGTCCTCTATTTTTGGATTCTTTTTTTTCCAGACTTGAGGGCAGGCAGCTAGGACTCACCAAACTGGCATCCCAGATTACATGGGTCCTTTCAGGGTCAGGCAAACTGCAGAAGGGAGGGAAAAAAACCAAGATTATGGAGAACTATTTGAAGGATTGAGGTTTGGAATCCAAGAGTGACAAGGAAGTGATCTTGAAGTCTTTCCTAGATAGCAAGGCCTAAGGAACCCAAAGATCAAGAAAATGTTGCCCCAGCAATGCCAGAAAGGCATAGCTGATGTACTAGGAGGAATGGCTCCCAAGTGTCCACCAAAGAGGTGCTTACTTGTGGCTTCTCCCCACCCCCCATACCGGGTCTATATGAAGCCACCTTAGCAGTTGCCTCTTCAGATGTGAGCATCCCACTACTTCTAGAATGTGCTTGCCTGCTTCTTTCTGCCATTCCTTTGGTAAGCTGTTCCTTCCACTAAAAAAAGCCCTTTCCTTGCCTTGCTGGAATTCTACTTCTACAGTCCAATACTACCATTAAGAAAGTTCCAGCCAGGAGGAATGGCACACAACTGTCATCCACAACTTGGGAGGCAGAGGCAGGAATATCCTGAGTTGGAGTCTAGCCTGGGCTCCATAAAGAGATCCCGTCTCACAATGAGAAAGTTCCCACCCTGACCTGATGCAGTGTCCCTTGACCTTGTCCTCAAGTTTGCTTCTGTACAGAATGGCACATAGATGAGAAGATAGTCAGGAGGAAAGATGCTGCTTTGTTCATGTGCATAACCCCTATTGGCACTTAATTCACTCCCCAGCACTGCCTGTGAGGCTGAAGCCTCATGAACTCACCCTGCAAGCCAGGAGCCTCATGCTTCTCATGCTCAATTCCAGCCCAGTTGCACTCACCTTCTTAGGCTCAGCACACTGTGGAATGTGAGGTCTTCACCGAACACGGACAGCATGCAACTCTCATCTATGATCACATGGAGGCTATGTCTGTAGTTGGAGCAGAGGGGAGAATACAAGCTAGCTTCACCTTAGAATCTTAATTCATTTCCTATCATCTTCCTCTCTGGATACAGATCAGATACTCTGATGCCCCAGCCACACCCCCTCCAAGGGGCACTGTCTGGTAGAAGGTAGGATACTAGAAGGGACCATTGCATCTGGCTTGCAGGGAACAAGACCAAAAGACACACTGATAGTATCTCATCCAAGCTTTCAGCCATCAAGCAGAAACCAATGTCTCCATTTGTTCATGTCCTACCCACAGTCTGAATTGAGTAGTTCTATACATGGGCCTCATGCACACACAACCCATCTCACCTATTCTCCCAACAGTCCCCTGAAAAGGTATCACCATCCCATTTCAAAAATGGGAGAAACTCATGTTCCCCAGTTAAAGTCAATCCCTTCAACTGGCAAATGCTACAGATGATATCTGAACACAGCGATTGGATTCTTGACCAGAGCCTCTACCATTATTTCTCCTGCACCTACATTTCACTCTATTCATTGGTCTGGGTTGGTTCTGTGGTTTGCATTAAGTATCTCATTTAGAAAACAGAAGAATGTCTCCCCTACATAGTTGGGTTGTTTCAGGACTCCAGAGGCAATCAAAATTAACATGTTCTTAGAAGAAGACATGAAGTCCTGTATGAACACATGCTTATCACACAAGGTCAAAATGGATGCTGGGAGAAAGGGGCTTATGCTGTAATAAGTAGAAAAGCAACAATTACTATTT
Organism: Dipodomys ordii; assembly: GCF_000151885.1. Lineage (NCBI taxonomy): Eukaryota > Metazoa > Chordata > Mammalia > Rodentia > Heteromyidae > Dipodomys > Dipodomys ordii. The sequence goes on from NW_012267341.1 coordinate 3,561,305, forward strand.
TTATTCCTATGTAAATAACTAAGGTAAAAGGCTAGAAAGGAAATGACAAAAAAGTGGAAATGTGCAAACATATGGATGCTTTCCCCTTCATATCATGTATTTATTTGTAGGCAGCTCTACAAAGAACATGTACAGTAAGCATACTGGGTAAATGACCTCTAGTTCTGACCTCACCACTACCAGTGGCAAGAAACCTTCTTAGAGACATCATGCAGTGTTGAGGAGTGGGACACGTACTTCTTGGCAAAGGACAAGCATTCCATCAGTGAGTATTGGGAATCGATACCAGCCAGAGAATTCTGAGGGTTGGTTAGTACAATACCGCGGATGACTTTTCCCTAGGAAGAACCCAAACACAAGAAAAACATTCAAATCCTTGATATCTACCCCCAAGTCAGCCAAGAATCTTTTACAAAACTCCAATATACAGATAGGCCACTGCTGTGTGAGCAGAGAGCAGATCTGGGGCAGGGCTGCCATGGCTCTGAGCAGGATGTACTCTGGAAACATTTACTGTTTTTTCTTTCTCAAGTGCCCAGTAGTTTTTTTTTTTTTTTGCCGGGGCGGGGCGGCGGGGGGAGCTGATTGTGGGGCCTGAACTCTGGGCCTGGGTGCTGTCCCTCAGCTCTTCAGCTCAAGGCTAGCGCTCTACCACTTGAGCCACAGCACCACTTCCGGCTTTTTTCTTTTTGCTTATATGGTGCTGAGGAATCGAACCCAGGGCCTCATGCATGCAAGGCAAGCGCTCTACCACTGAGCCACCTTCCCAGCCCCCTCACTAGGTCTTCTATCAGTACCTGACCCCTTTCAAGGCCAGCAATAGCTACCCTGAAAATACAGTTCTCCCCTTACCTTAACCCTAGCTTCAAGCAACATCACCTCCAACTTATCTTCAGTGATCTGGAGAACATGGGCCTTTTCAGAAGTGACCTGGAAGAGAAACACTATTGAATGATGGCTAGATGAAAGTCCATGAGCCAGCTGGGCACTGGTGGCTCACACCTATATGTCTAGCTACTCAGAAATCCAAGATTTGAGGATTGCAGTTCAGAGCCAACTCAAGCAGGAAAAGCTATGAGACTCTTATCTCCAATTAACCACCAGAAAACTCAAAGAGGAGCAGTGGTTCAAAGCAATAGAGTATTAGCCTTGAGCAAAAAGAGCTCAGGGACAGTGCTCAGGACCCAAGGTCAAGACCCATGACCAAAAAAAAAAAAAAGTCCATGAGTCTTAATTTCTCATCCCTATAATCCCTGGGCCTTCATATTAGGGTTTAGGGCCCATATGGCTTCTTCATCCCCATGTCTCCACCCATCGACCCCCGCCCCCCAGTCTTTTTTGCATCAACTGCCTAGGTAGACTGAACAGGAAAGGGATCCATTCTGACCTTGGTCTCCAGGTAGACAGGAATCAACTCAACTTTTGCATACAGATGAGAGCTAAAGGTGAAGGCACCATAGAAGGGAACTGGGACTAGAAAGGCCTCTGCAAGCACAGAAAGACAATGCCCTCAGCCCAAGCTCCCTCCCTCAGAACCTGCCTGCCCCCCAGACTGACAACAAAACGACCAACAGAAGAGGTCAGTTATATGACCCCCTCCCCCACTACCACAGGACTAGTGTGCTTGGAATTGGGCTCCATTCTTACAGATGCTGGGAAACAGTATCTAGTTCCAAAGAACACATTCTCGCTTCACTGGAAGGGTGCACTGCAGAAGAGGACAGACCGTTGCTGTGACTATTAGTCCAGGACACTGATCAAGCTAAGCTTGCTAGGAGATGGAGCATTTGTCATTAAGGAAGTCTTGTTAGCTTCAGGCCAAAACTCTGGAGGCCAAGGGGAAGGGCTCTTATGATTTAGATGTGAGGAGGGGGCAGGTATGTCCTACATTCCTTCCTTCCCATCCATTCAGCCTGATGTACGGGCTAACCAAGGACCTAATCTTTTCAGCCTGGTCACTTCCTTCACAGAACCAGAGCTCTTGCTTAGGCAATGTTCAGTGATTGAGAACAGATCACTCAGCTTTACATGACTCCAAATGAATTAAATTATTTCATTTTTTTTGAAGAGGCAGGAAACCTGTTATTTCTCTCTAAATATATAGGGCTCTACATTTCAGTTGGGCCCAAGAGCTCAGCTACTCACATAATAATTTGGCTCTCATGCCATCATTCCTAGGACACACCTCCCTGGGGAAGTGTCCCATTAAATGAGGAATCTAAATCCCTTGCTTCTCCAGAAATCATTTCAAATGTCCTAATGCAAAAGGGCCCACATCCCTCAGGGAAGGGCTGGAGTGAAGACACTCTTCACCAAGGGCTCCTGCCTGGGTTGTTCCTGCCCAGTACTTCACTGTCAGGGAAGGTCCAGTCTACTGACTTACCCCCTGGATCACTCAGAACCATGGTCAGTGCAGAGAAGACAGAGAAGCAGCTATTGAGGACAACCACCTGAGGACAATGAAGAGACAAGTCAAAATCCAGTGCCCGTGGATGGGACTGTGGCCACACTCCCTCCCTCCCTCCTTTCCTTCCTTCCCGCAGGGAAGAGGTAGATACCAGGACCCCGTCCTGATCCTGCGGGTCTCCACTAGCTCTCCCTGTATTCACTAGCTAATGCAGAAGGTCCCTCCCAAGGATACAGCTCTCACGGGCCTGACTCACATTTTCTGGATCTAGGCGAGAAGGTGCCTTGCAGTAGTAGGTGAGGAACCGAGCCACTTCTTCCCGAAGGCTGTGGACAGATCCAGACAAACCTTGTGGTTCCTCGTTCAGGGTTGAGATGCCAAGTATGTTCCAAAGAACACAGTGTGCAATCTAACAAGGATCTTGACCACTCCATCCAACCGGATTGTATGGGGCTACAGACTAAGTGTCGACTCACCAGGTCACACAGACAAGAGGTGAAGAGGTGGGGCAAGACCCATGCTTTTTTGTTGTGGTTGTTAGTCATAGGGCTTGAACGCTGGGCCTGGGCGCTGTCCCTCAGCTCTTCAGCTCAGGGCTAGCCCTCTACCACTTAAGCCACATTGTTATTTCCAGCTTTTTCTGCTTATGTGGTACTGAGGAATCGAACCCAGGGCCTCATGCATGCAAGGCAAGCACTCTACCACTGAGCTACCTTTCCAGCCCAGCAATACTATTTTTAACCAGACCAAGCTGCCTCCTGATGAGGAGCTATTCTGGCTATTTCCTACAAATTTTGTTTTCCCTAGAACAAATGAAAACACAGGCAGCCGGGAGCTGGTAATTCACTCCTGTAATACTTAGGAGGCTGAGATCTAAGGATCACTGTTCAAAGCCAGCCCTGGCAGGAAAGTCTGTGAGACTCTTATCTCCAATAAGCAACCAGAAAAATGTAAGTGGCACTATGGCTCAAGTGGTAGAGTGCTAGCTTTGAGCTGAAGAGCTGAGGGACAGCACCCAGGCCCCAGAGTTCAAGCCCCACAACCAACAAAAAAAAAAAGAAAGAAAGAAAAGAAAACACAGCCAACCAAAGATATAAGGTATATTAAATCCCATTCTGGTGCCTGGAGACCAAGAAACCCTTGATCTGATGGTCACTTACAACAGTTGGCCTCTGTTCTCGGGGTACTGTAGCTGGTCTTCCTTGATGGAGTTCATGTCACTCTGACATAACTGTGTAAAAGAAAAAAACAACAAAACAGTAGCTGGGCATTGGTGGCTCACACCTATAATCCTAGCTACTCAGGAGGCTGAGATCTGAGGATCATGGTTCAAAGCCAGCCCAGGTAGGAAAATATGTGAGATTCATTTTTTTTTTTTTTTGGGTCCAGTCGTGGGGCCCGAACTCTGGGCCTGGGCGTTGTCCCTCAGCTCTTCAGCTCAAGGCTAGCGCTCTACCACTTGAGCCACAGCGCCACTTCTGGCTTTTTTCTTATGTGGTGCTGAGGAATCGAACCCA
>NW_012267341.1:3565603-3569515 GCF_000151885.1 Dipodomys ordii
ACACACACACACACACAGCATGAACATATAGTTCCAGGAAGCCCAAGAGACTTGATTCTACACAGGTTGTACACTGATATTTGACTTGTACTTCATGACCTCCCAGAAGGGAGGTAAGTATATAGTCTGTGTACTCCTTATTGGATGCATGCCCCTCCTCTTCTTGTCATAGATTACACCAACATATGCCTCACTGGGAAATATTTAACAACCCAATGCTCCCACAGCAGCCTGCCTACTCTATCCCCAGCAGAGCACACAGTCAGCCAGGCCAAGAGGAGAGGTGTGCTATGCTGGAGGTCATCTCTCCACATCTTTCTCCACACTCTTACATTCTTATGTACCTACCATATACTGAACAATGTGGGGGTGAGGGCCAGGCCTTGAAAAGGCCAATTCCAGCACACCCCAGAAACCAACTTACCCTTTCAGTCATCAGATCAAGGCAGAGCTTGTTCTCGATGGTGCCAAGGTTAAGGAAGCCCTGCAGTGGGAGAAATCCAAGGTCAGCCCTCTTGCTCCCCTTCAGGCCCTTTTAGATATGCCAATGAGAGTATATCTCAGATTTAGTCCAAGGAAAGATACTATTGCCACAGAGGGCAATGCATGCTTAGCCACATGAAGTGGCAGAAAATTTTTCCAAGAATTTATAGCTTAAAAGAATTTCCCCATTTAAGTATATAATTATATAAATACAAAAATTATATTAAGTCTCATCAGAAGTCACCGAGTTCTTAGGACAGATGCTAGATTAAGTGCTTTAGGGGAGTTGCTTTAAGTCCTGAAAAATAAAAGTTCTATATATGATTAAAGAGTGAAAATGAAGCTGGGCACTGGTGGCTCATGCCTGTAATTCTAGCTACTCAGGAGGCTGAGATCTGAGGATCGCAGTTCAAAGCCAGCCGGGGCAGGAAAGTCTGTGAAACTCTTATCGCCAATAAACCACTCAGAAAACTGGAAGTCACTACGGCTCAAGTGATAGAGTGTTAGCCTGGAGCTGAAGAGCTGAGGGATAGCACTCAGGCCCAGAGTTCAAACCCCATGACTGACTTTAAAATAAGAGCTGGGATTTAAGGAAAAGACCCCAAATTTCCAACTGTCTGGGACATCTAGTCCTATATCTGTGCTATGTCCTCACTTCAAGAGGGCCACAGTGCTCATCACACACACATGATGAATTAAGAAGTATGCAGTACCTGACATAGGGTTCTCAGGAAATCTCAGTTATTGGAACTGTCAGGGTTGCTCTCCTTTCCCTCCCTCCACACCCCAATCTTACCAAGGGGTTCTTGTCCTCATGGTATTTGTCTTTTGGGTAGGCCTCGTAGCCCTGGAACATCGAGAGGCAAGAGTCTAAGAGAGCACTCCCACGTTTGGATAGGAAGTGGTTGATAACTGTAACTTTAAAATCACTCTGACTATGTGTGACATCACCTCCAAAGATGACAGGAGGCAAATTCTTGAAGCCCAGGAAAGGGATAGTTTTATCCCACAGGAAGTTGACAGTCTTGGACATCCAGTGGCTTATATTTTCTCTCTGCTTATCAATGGCTTCCAAGCAACTCTTTTCCTTCAGTGACCGACCCTGTAACTCTAGGGTTTTCAACATCATGAAATGTTCATCTGTGGCAATCTGTGTACTGCTCATCAAATCGAACAGCTCTGAGAACATCTGGCTAATGGTGAACCAATCATGCGAGCAGGAGTTATCTGGTTTGGCCTTAGCAGGCTGGCTGGAACCTGCAGAGAAAGACAATGCACTGGAACAAAAAAAGTCTTCTGATACTCAGGCCCAGGCATGACTGGGTACAGAACTGATCTCAAGCTCATTGCTGGCTCCTTCCATCTCGCTGCTTTCATTTCAGGTTCTGGACATGATCTAGTCATTTACTTCAATGACATCAGAACATGTTCCGAGGAAAAGCCATAGGGCTCTCTATAGGGAAAGGGGGAGCTCAACACGTTTCTGGGTTTTCTTTTTTTTTTTTTCATTTTTACAAGACAGAATATTTTATTTTTTATAATTTTATTACAGTATAACCTAAATTTAGAATCACTTTTTCTTTTGTTATTGTCTTTAAATAGGTGTACAAAGGATTTCTGAGTTTTCTATGCTAGCCTTCAACTTTATCAAATTCTTCCAAGGGGGGAAAAATGGAGGGGGTTAGGAGGGGCATTCTACTGTTTGAAAATACTAAGTCATTCTGCTACAACAAAGGTCAAAAAGAGCCCAGTAAGGGCTCATACCTGTAATCCTAGTTACGCAGGATGCTGAAATCTGAGGATTGCAGTTCAAAGCCAGACAGTACAGAAATGTCTATGAGACCCTTATCCCCAATTAATTACCAAAAAGCCAGAAGTCCAGCTGTGATGCAAATGGTGGAATACTAGTCTTGAGCATAAAAGCTAAGGGACAACAGTTCCAGTACCAGTGGGTGTGCGAGCGTGCACGCGTGCGCACACACTTACCACACGGCCTTTCACCATTTTTGTAGCTAATTTTTCCTACACAGCCATGTTTATTGAGGTATTGATTATGGCTACATTTGCAAATTGGCAGAAGAGTGATGATAATTGTAATGGCCTACAGAAAAACTTCAGCTATTTCCTGTCTGGTCCTTTACAGAAAGGCTTCCCAGCCCATGTTCTAGAATATCAACCCTCCATTCCTATCTGCATCCCGCTTCAGATTAGCAATCCCAGATACTCAGTCTCCCCATCCTATCCCACATGGCTTCCTTAAGTGCCTGCAGCCCGTTCACCGTTGCAGCTGCCTTCAGCTTCACTCATAGTAACTGCAGATTGAGTACATGCTTTTCAAACTTCAAGCCCATCAGAATCACCTGGCCAGGGGTGGGGGTGGGGCGGGATGGTAGACTACAGATGGTAAAGTCAAACCCATGGACTTGGGTTTAGTATGTTTGGGGTAAGAACTAAGAAATGTTACAAAGATCTTCCTTCTCCAATGTTAGGAACATACTGTTGAGAAAGAAACAAAGGGAGTAGGTCTTATTTTTGTGTGTGTTTGTACCAGGACTTCAACTCAAGGCCTTATGTTCTTTTTTTTTTTTTTTGGTTCGGTCATGGGGCCTGAACTCTGGGCCTGGGCGCTGTCCCTCAGCTCTTCAGCTCAAGGCGAGCACTTGTGAGCCATAGCACCATTTCTGGCTTTTTTTCCCTGCTTATGTGGTGCTGAGGAATCGAACCCAGGGCCTCATGCATGCAAGGCAAGTGCTCTACCACTGAGCCACCTTCCCAGCCCCATGGCCTCATGTTCTTGCTTGGCTTTTTCTGTTTTACCACTTAAGCCACAGCTCCAGTTCTAGCCCTTTTGTGCCCTGCTAGTTAATTGGAGATAAGAACCTCACAGATTCTCCTACCCAGGCTGGCTTCAAACCTCAATCCACAGCTTTCAGCCTTCTGAGTAGCTAGGCATGACCCACTCACACCAGTTTAAATGAGTGTTTAAGTTCAGATTAACCCTTTGTTCCACAAGCAAAAGCTCCACTTTGGCCCAATTCTGTCTACTACAAGTTAAGAGGCTGCTTTTTGTTTCAGCTCAGAAGACAGAGGGATCACACTGTCCTAAGGGAACTTAAATACTGTGATAAGGGAGGCCAAGGAGCCAGGTAGGGTTCCTTTGATTCTGACTCCCAAAGTTGGACCCTGATCAAACCCACTGGGCCTGAGGAGAGCTAGTGAGAAGGGCTAAGATGGGAGTGTAAGATGCTCACAGCATGTCATGGGCTGGGAAGGTGGCTCAGTGGTAGAGCGCTTGCCTTGCATGCCTGAGGCCCTGGGTTCGATTCCTCTGCACCACATAAACAAAAAGAAAAAAGCCAGAAGTGGCGCTGTGGCTCAAGTGGTAGAGCACTAGCCTTGAGCTGAAGAGCTGAGGGACAGCGCCCAGGC
>NW_012267341.1:3570835-3574430 GCF_000151885.1 Dipodomys ordii
CCCCCCCGCCCCCACCAAAAAAAAAAAGAGGATGAAGTCTTTATTCCCCTTAGTAGATGGGAGCTATATAAACACATAGGAGGCTCAAAGTAGGTGCCTTTTTGTTGACTTGTTTATAGTGTTTACATGGGAAAACAGATCCCAAAAGCAACTCTGTATTTCCAGGGAGGTTTTAACCCAATCTGTGTCCTGTTGGACAACAAAGAGGATCAATGTATCATTATTCGTTCATTTGACACATCTTTATGGAGCAATTGCCATGTGCTAAACACTAGTCTCGATGGGGGCAAAATAGACACAGCCTTGATTCAGCTTTCCAGTTGCAGGGACTACACACATGCACCACAGCACCCAGCAGGACTTGCACTTTTGTTCTGACAGTGGTAAAAAAAAAAAAGGTGGCAAACGTCATCTAGACCTGCCCTATGACAGAGAAACGCATATGAGTTACTCTCACTACCCTATGGAGCTAGCTGGGCTGGCCAGCCAGCCAGTCGGGATGTGTGAGATACATTCCTCGGGTCTCTTGGCAGAGTACAACCCTGGCCCCAAGCATCTAAGAATTCATCTGGGCTTCCCCATTCCCCAGGACAGAATTCTCATCTGTGGGACATACTGGAGTCCCTGAAAAAGGGACAATTGTCATAATGCCAAGTCTCACTGCCCTGGCCCTTGGGGTGGGAGAGACTGCAGATGGGCCTGTGGAGGGGGAAGGTTGTCTCTCCCCACCCTATTTTTTTTTTTGCCAGTCCTGGGGCTTGAACTCAGGACCTGGACATTGTCCCTGGACTTCAATGTTCAAGGCTGGCACTCTACCATTTTACCCACAGCCCCACTTCCAGCTTTTTGTGGTCTCATGGACTTTTCTACCCAGGTGGGTAGATCCTCAGATCTCAGCCTCCTGAATAGCTTAGGGGGCCACCCTAAATTTTATCTGTTCATTTGCTGGAGTAATAAGTAAGGATTGTAGCTTTTATTAGATGTCCCCAGGGTTTGAGAATCCAATTCCAAAGCAATGAAAGAGGGACTGCCCCAGAAAGCGCAATCCTAGCCAGGACTAAATTCATGGCCGCTCCTCTCTCCTCTTCCTCCCCCCTCCAAGGCTCCAGATCCTGTCTGTGACTTTTTCCCCTCTTCGGCTCTGTCCTCCCTCTCAGTGCTCTGCCTAGATTTATTTCCATAGCAGCCCCTCCCCACTTTCCGGCACTTAGCATGCAGCCAGCATCCAATACCTCTTCAAATATGAATAAGCTGTTCCCACTGTCAGCGCCGAGCTGAGCTTGGGAAGCCAGTCTTTCCCCTGAGCTCTTTCTCTCTGCTTCCTCCGTATCCCCACAGGCCTCTTGATTCCGCTATCAAAGAGGAGTCTGTTCCAGCCACCCATTTCTGCCATGCCCAGGGTTTGGGGCACAAAGAAGAGGGGTTTGTTTCTTTATCCATTGAGACTATCTCTTCATCAGCTACACTTCAAAGCCAAAGGGTCCCCTGAGGAACCTGGAGGGCCTGGAGGGAGACCAAATGACCTCAGCCCTGGGCATCCTGGTGTGAAGAGCAGCAGGTGTCCTGGTTTCCTGGCTTTAGCAGACATGGACCTCCCCTCTGCTCATCCTCTAGGCTTTCTTACCAGTGATCTGTCTCTCAATGGAGGGTAGTATGATGGGTCCAAGAATCTAGGCCTCGGGTCTCAGCTTGAACAAGTCTCAGCCACTTATGAGCTGTGCAGGGGGAGAGGGGGAGGGGGAGGGGGTTGAGAGATGATGTGAAACTGGCTAGAAAATTGATCCCCCCCCCGCCCACCTCCCACCCCCACTCACTTCCCATCACTTTTCCTTGAGCCCTACTCAGCAATGTACTACTCCCTAGTCTCCTGAGATGGATGTCATAACAAAGAACATTCTAGGAAGAAAAAAAAAAAAACCCTTCTGACTGATCTCAGGAGGCCAGAGCTCCAAGGAGAAGCCTCTACCTTATGTCTCCCTCAGGAGCTTCTGGGTGATGAGAAGTTGAGAGTTTCCACGGGACTTCTACCCTCCTTCCCCCTCACTGCCATCAGGCCATGTTTGTGGGTTCTTTGCCCCCCCAGAAGCCTCTTGACAGGAGGTCTCAGCCTTGTCGGCAGAGAGGCCACCATTGACCTATCACCTTCTCTTGACCTAAGTCTTTCCTGGACCCAGACTCTGTGAAGCCAGCCTTCACCATTCCTTTCTTCCTAGGAGTTCATGGGTGGGACAGGGCCCCTATATATCTCCCTGGTCCTCCCTCCCACTCTGCTCTGCCATGTTCTTCCCAGAGCTGGAAAGAGCTGCCCTAGCACCCAGTCTCCTTCCGAGAGCAATCGCATTGTGCCAGCTGCTGTGTGCTGGGCACAAATGCTGACGGATGTACACCAAACTTGACAGAGTACTAAGCACTTAGCACTTCACTTCTGTCCCACATCCTGGAAGGCTGGTGCTCCACAGTTTCATGCCTAGATTCTGGTACTTGTGTTCTTACACAGTGACTCGGGATGTGGCAATGGGGCCTGCTTGTGAACGGTGGGTCTTTAGCAAGTGCCATTTGGGCTGAGGGCAGGGGGGTTGCTCTCTTGAATGCTTGCCACTCAAGATGGAGTCAAGCCTTGAATGCCCGGATGGAAATCACCCCAGCAAGGCAAGTGAAGCAGAAGTGAGCCACAACAAGCCAGTGTAGTCGTCAGCCACTAGATTTGAGGCTGCTGGGTCACCTAGCTATAGATGTTGAATGGGAGCCTCAGTGCTTGCTTGACTTTCCCAAGGTTTTACCTGGGAAGCCAATGTGGTGGTCATGAATACGTGCAGCCTGGGCCTGGAGGGAGCTGAACTGACTAGCCATCTAGCCCAGCCACACTTCCCCGGGTTATCCTTCAGCAATGGAGGACCATGAGGGTGAGATATCCCCATGGGCTTGGCTTCTTTCTTCTCTCCGGGAGGGGGTTTCATCCAGTCTAAAGGTCTCCCCACTTCCTCTGCTCCCCTCTTTCTGTCCTCCTCACTCACTAAACCGTGCATTTCCTGCCGCATCTGGTGAGAAGGCTGAGACTCTCCTAGATTCCTTTATTGCCCTCCAGATACTTATCTTCCTGGGAGACACATCACTGGCGTCTGGACCCAGGGAGTTCTAAAGCCACGGGAAAGGAACGCTCGCAAGGCAAAGCAAAGCAGGTACAGAAGCGCCCTCGCCATGGCCAGGTGGCTGAGAGGGCCACGGCAGGCGGCCACGTGACACACCAGCACGTCTTCACTGCCTCATGACTCTTGCACCCATGACCATGGAATCCGTCCTCTCACACACCCGTAGACAAGTGTCCCATGTCATAGCAAGGGACCTCAGAGAGATGACACAGCTGGCCCTGAGCCACACACGTGACTGGACTGAGACTGAAGCCTAGGGGAAAATGAAGTCGTCAGTGCTTTCCAAACCCAGGGCGTAAATCCCTCTTCTGTCGTGGGGTCTCGATGACAAACGACTCACGTAGCCCCTCGGAGTCTCAGTATTTCCCCCATGTGTGAAAACAGGATCGTGGTGGTCTCTGTCCTGGGAGCCCTGTAAGTGTGGCACAGGGACTCCGTGTAAAAAG
>NW_012267341.1:3576476-3582680 GCF_000151885.1 Dipodomys ordii
AAAAAAAAAAAAAAAAAAAAACCCTCTGATTTCAGTGTAGAAAAGATATTGTTGTAGAGATTAAGGTTGGGGCATCGCAAAATCCTCCCAGAGAGGCGGTGATGGTGTGGTTTAGTGAGCATCATCAGAAGTGTCCAAAGTATGGGCAGCAGTCAAGCCCACGAGACCTGGTGCATAATTAGACATGAGGCAGAGAAGAGAGGCTTCAAGAATGATTGCTGGGGCTGTTGTTAGTGGCTCACGCTTGTAATCCTAGCTACTTAGGAGGCCAAAATCTGAGGACTGTGGTTCAATGCCAGCCTGGGCAGGAAAGCCTGTGAGATACTTATTTCCAATTAACCACCAGAAAACCGGAAGTGGTGCTGTGGCAAGCACTAGCCTTGAGTAGACAAAGCTCAAAGACAGCACCCAGGTTCTGAGTTCAGGCCCCATGACCACCACCAGCAACAACCAAAGGAATGATTGCTAGGGGTGGAGCATGGTGATACACACCTGTAATCTAGCCCTAAGAAGGCAGAAGCAGGGGATCATATGTTCAAGGACTACCTGAGTAACACAGTTTTGTTTGTGTCCAACAAAGCAACACCTGAGAATATAGCTCAATGGTACAGGGCACAAGGTCCTGAGTCCAATTCTTGACACTACAGTGACTGCAAAGGTGTGGCCTAAACAACAGGAAAGAGATTGAGTCACCTTCCCAGTGAGGTGGTAAAACCATGGAAGGACTAAGTATGGAGAGCAGAGGAGACTCAGTGTATACCTCAGCTCAGAGCTCAGATCCTGCTCAAGGGACTCACTTATGCATATTGTATATCGTTGGTTGGTGTGCAACAATAATCACAGCACTCAGGAGGCTGAAGCAGGAACATCATGAGTTCAAGGTCAGCCTGGGCTGCAAGACTCGATAGCAAAAAAAAAAAAAAAAGGCAAACAAATAGGAAACTAAACCCTTCATACAAATACTGCTTAAATGCTTTCATAGCTCTGTTAGCTTGAGATTTGCAAACTATTCTTTCATCTATGATTCTACTTGATCCTCCTGACAGAAGTTAGAAGGTATTACTAATATTCTTATTTTATGGGGAAGCGAGTCTGCTCAAGTCCCCAGTTGCTGCATCTCGGTAAGGGCTCTGGCACCGCCCACTGCACTGACGTAGACTGAACGATGGCCACAGGGTGACCAAGCACAGGCCCTTGGGACATCTCTGAAGAATTTACTGCAGAGCTGAGCCATCCCACACAGCAGCTGCTACGCTCTCACAGAGCTGCTACATTCAGATGTCGGTGGATCCCTATCACATATCATTACAAATTAATTATTCAGTATATTAGCCACATCTCAAGAGCCCAGCACAGCTGAGTACAGCTCGTGTACAGCACACATGTAGAATGTTTTCGCTGTCACAGGAAGCTCTATTAGATGGTGCAGTGCACATAGTCATTCTGGGCTTCCACATCCTAACTCCCAATGCCAGAGCTGTCTGGGTAGAATGTGTGATGTCACACCAACTTCCATCATTCATTCTCAACTATTGCCCTGATAGCCTACCATATATATATATATATATGCCTGGTCCTAGGCATTACTAAATAAATGTTTAAAATCAGGTATATAAATATGGTCAAAGAAGTAAAGGAAGCCAAGATGGGCACCAGGGGCTTACGGCTGTAATGCTAGCTACTTAGGAAGCTGAGAATAAATAGGAGGATCATAGCTCTTGTGCAGAGAAGTCCATGCAACTCTATCTCAACAGAGGGATGGAGGGTGGTGGGGACACAACTCCATCATCACTGTACATTCCTAGTAGGAAGCAAGATGTTATCTTAAAAATAACCAGCAAAAATAGGTCTGGAGGCAGGGCTCCGCTGTAGAGTACCTGCCTAACAAGTGTGAGGACTTGAGTTCAAGCCCCAGTATCTCTAAAAAAAAAAAAAAGGAAAGGTAAAAGAAGTTAACTACACAGAATTAAAAGAAAACTTAGAACAAAACTTTATCGAACAGAGAATATCGACAATGATACAGAATTTTAAAAAACAAACTGGAACCCTGAAGTTGAAAATCCAATAACTGAACTGAAAAGTTTATCAGAGGGACTCAACTTTGGATTTGAATAGACCAAAATAAAGAATCAGAGAACTTAAAGACAGGACAATTGAGAAAAGAAGAGAAATAAAGGTTCACGAACCTGTAGAACATCATTAAGTATGCATATATATATATATATATATATATATATATATATACTGTTATTGTAAAGGTGAGGTGCAGAGGAGTTATAGTTACATAAGTCAGATAAGGAGTACATTTCTTTTTGAACAATGTTATTCCTTCCCTTGCTTTCAGCATACTTAATATATTTAATATATAAACCATTATTAATGTATATATATGCATTAAGTATGTTGACATATATATATATGTATTCATACACATATAGGCCTACATGGGTGTCCTCGGGCAGGGACAAAAAGACAAGAAGAATATTTGAGGAGTGACTGAAAACTGACGAGATTACACATTCAAGAAACTCGGGAAACTCCAAGAAGCCTCAATAAAAGGTTTCTACATGCAGACATATTATTATTAAATGGTCAAAAGATAAGGAGTCTTGAAACAACAAAAGAAAAATGACTCATGAAATCTAAGAAATTCTCAGTGAGATCAACTGTTGATTTTTCACCAGTAACTACAGAGATGAGAGGGCAAGCAGGGAGCGACATATTGAAAGGGTTGGGGCAGGGAGGGGGGAGGATTTGAACATACACACTATTTCCAGCCAAACAGTTCTTCAGAAATATAGACATCAAAACCTTTCCAGATTAAAAGAAATACTGAGAGCATTTACCATGAACAAACACATTTAATAAGAAATACTATAGGCTGATGGCTTCCCCCTGTAATCAGTCCTAGCTACTCAGGAGGCTAAGATCTAAGAATCATGGCTTAGAGGCAGCCCGGGCAGACAAATCTGACAGACTTTTATCTTCAATTAACCAGCAAAAAGCCTGAGGTGGAAATGTGGCTCAAATGGCTCAAGGCCATGAATGTAAACCCTAGTATCCACACAAAAACTAAAAATGAAATATAGAAAGGAAGCCTCATCCTGAAGCTATATTGAAATGAAGAATTTGTATACTACTGAAATTAATACAAAATAGATTGCTTAAAGGTAAAATGCTAGTTGTAATTCCTGGGGAATAATTGTTAAGATATATGTATATATATGAATGAAAGAAAGAAAGAAATTGAAATGATATCTATTAGAAAATGCCCATTTAACCTAAGAAAAGACAGTAATAGAGGAACACAGGATGAAAAGATGCCAAGATACTTAAGCAAAACATGACAATGCAAATCCTACCTTATCAGTAACTGCTGTTATGTAAATGAATTAAACCCTACAATCATCAAAAGGATGAAAAGTACAATCAAACTATATTTTTCCTACAAGAAGCATACTTTGCAAAAACAAATAGCTTCTAGGTGAAAAGATAGAAGATTTTCCATGCAGAGTGCCTCAAAGAGAGCTGGAGTGACTATATTCATATAAGATAAAATAGGCTCTATGACGAAACGGTTATTGGAGATAAAGGACATATAATGATAGGATAAATCTGTAATAGGCCCATAACAGTTATATATATATATATATATATATATATATATATATGTATATATACACATATGTACCGAACAGTGAGAGATGACAATTCAATAATAATTAGAAACTTTGCTATGCAACTTTCAGTAATGGATAGAATGCTAGGCAGAACTGTAGCAATGCAGCACACACTTGAACATATAAACTGGCTGATTTATACAGACAAACAGATCTAGTACGTAGCTATAGATCTCCACCCAAGAATAACAGAATACACCTTCTTAAGTTCAAGCATGGCCTTCACCACAGTAGACCATGTGTTTGGCAATCAAACAAGTCTTGATAGACTTGAAAGAACCGAAATTTGAAGAGTTTCACTCTCACTAGGATGGCTAGAATAAAACAGATAGGCTAGGAGCTGGTGGCCCACACCTGTAATCATAGCTACTAAGGAAGCTGAGATCTGAAGATCATGTTTCAAAGCCAGCCTAGGCAGGAAAGTCTGTGAGGCTCTCAGCTCCAATTTACCAGCAAAAAGCCAGAAATGGAGCTCTGGCTCAAGTGGTAGAACACTAGTTTGGAACACAAAAGCTCAGGGACAGCACCAGGTCCCAAGACCAGCACATACATGCCCCACCACCACCACACATACACTTAAGAATAGGGGAAGCTGAGTTCTGTGGCTCACTCTTATAATCCTAGCTACTCAGGAGGCTGAGACCTGAGGATCAAGTTCCAAGCCAGCTTGGGCAGGAAAGTCTGTGAGATTCTTACCTCCATTAACCACCTGAAAACCAGTAGTGCTATGGGTCAAAGTGGTAGAGCTAGCCTTGAGTGAAAATGCTCAGGGACAGTGCCAGGCCCTGAGTTCAAAGCTCCACAACTGACAAAAAAGTGTGGGGGGGAATGTCATAATAATAAGTACCTGGCAAGGTTGCGGAGAAACTGCCACTCCCACACATTGCTTATGGTAAGAAATCAGTTCTTTAAAAAGTTAAAACATACAGGCTGGGGCATGGCTCAAATGGTAAGAGTACCTGGCTAGCATGTTCAAGGCCCTGACTTAAACTCCAGAACTGTAGGGGGGGGGGAGAGAGGGAGGGAGGGAGGGAGAGAAGGAAGGGAGGGAGAAAGGGAAAGAGGGAAGGAGGGAGGGAAGGAGGGAAGGAAAGAAGGAAGGAAAGAAGAAAGGAAAAGTTAAACATAGAGATACCATATTGACCAATAATTCTACTCTTGGCCATATACCAATAGAATGTGAAATCAATGTACAAAAAAAACATTTCAATGAACGTTCACACTATTTACTACTTGTAATAGACCCAAAGTGAGCATAAACCCAATCCATCAACAAATGAATGGATAAACATGTGGTTTATCCATACAATGGGATATTATTCAATAAGCAAAAGGAATGAAATATGGATAGCAGCTACAATGTGGATTAATCTTGAAATGAATGAGGCTGGTCACAAAAGCCCATGTATTATATAATTTAATTCATGTGGAATGCCTAGTCAAATTCGTAGAGCCATTCGGTGGGCAAGTACCTGCCAGGGACTGGTGCTTTGGGGGATGAAGAGTGACTGGTAACGAGTATCAAGTTTCTCTTTGGAGTGATCTTCTGGCATCAGACAATGGTGATGGTTGCACAACTTTGGGTATAGTTTACTTTTTCTATTTTTATTTTTTATTGTTATGTACAAAGGGTCACAGTTATGTAAGTCAGGTGAAGAGTACATTTCTTTTTGGACAAGGTCACCCCTTCCCTTGCTCTCTCTCAGTTCCCCCCCCGACCCCACCCACAAGTTGTGTAGTTCATTTTCATCATAGTGTCTAGTAAATACCACTGCTACATTTGTCCCTCCATTTCTGTGCCTTACCTTACACTCCTAAAAACAAATAAACAACCAAAAACAAGATAAAAAGAAAAGAAAATGAAAAAAGCAACAAAGAAAACAAACCTTTTGTTTCCATTTCCTGGAGTTCATTTCAATAAATATTGTTTTATATGATAGGATGCACTTCGGTATTGAGACTTTGTGTTCCTATCCTAAGAGCATCCTCCTTTGGTCTCACTATGTGTGAACGCCTAGAGTCCTGTATAAATTATCATGTCCTGGTGTATTTTAGATCTAGCTTCTGCCTATGAGAGAAAACATTTGTCTCTCTAAGCTTGGTTTACCTCATTTAACACGACTTGTTCTAGGCCTATCCATTTCCCTGCAGACGATAATATTCTTCCTAATGGCTATGTAAAATTCCTCTGTGTATAGGTACCACAGTTTCTGGATTCACTCATCTATTGTAGGACATCTGGGCTATTTCCACAGTTGGATATTGTGAATAGTGCAGCAATGAACATGGCTGTGCAAGTGTCTTTATGGTATCCTGGTTTGTGACATTCTGGGTAGATGGTGGGTATATTTTAAAATATTGAATTGTATCCTTTTTTATGGGAGAAATTGAGATAAAGTTTCACTATGTAACCCAGGCTGGCTTTTTTTTTTAACTCTAGGCCTGGGTGCTGTCCCTCAGCTCTTCAGCTCAAGGCTAGCGCTCTACCACTTGAGCCACAGCACCACTTCCGGCTTTTTTCTTT
>NW_012267341.1:3582730-3630727 GCF_000151885.1 Dipodomys ordii
TTTTTGCTTATGTGGTGCTGAGGAATCGAACCCAGGGCCTCATGCATGCAAGGCAAGCGCTCTACCACTGAGCCACCTTCCTAGCCCCCCAGGCTGGCTTTGAACTCATGATATTGCTGCCTCAACCTCCTGAGGGCTGGGATTACAGGTGTGGGTTGCTACACCTGGCTGAATTGTATACTTTTAAAGGGAAAATTTTGCATTTGAATAGCATCTATAAAAGGCAGATTTTTGATGAATATTTCTTATACTATGTAATTTATTATTGCCACTATTAGTATAATTATTGCCCCAAATATAGGAACCCCCTTAACTTGGAGCTGACGGTACTAGTATCCCCCACAGGCCCAGGGCAAAGGCCCTCAAGCGTCTGGCTGCATACACCAAGAGAAGAGGAAGTGGAGCCTGGGCTAGGTTCAAGCCCATGGGAGAAGCTTCTTCCCTGACTGAGTGCTAGCTGCCATCTGTGGCCTCAGGACGAAAGAGCAGACAAACGTCACACGGGAGTGAGTCAGGGTGCAGCCACCGAGCCTCACGTCTTCATAGCTGGTGAGGGCAGGCAGAGGTTAGGCCTGGCCAGCCCAGACAGACTTCCCAGCTATGTGTGGCAGAGCTGTCTGCCTGGACCCATGCTGTTCCTAGGACAGCTCAGCCTCTGCCAGGTACTAGCATCCTCTACCTCCTGAGCCAGGGCCTAGATGGTCCAGAGGCCCTGGCACTGGGAAGCTCCTGCCTCTAGCTGGGGTGAGGCGCAGGCGAGAAGCCCGGATGCAGGGAGTGGTCCAAGGTCCCTGCTGAAAGAGAGCAAGAACTCAGGTCCCCTGGGTCCCTTGACTCCAGTGTTTTTCAACAAACATGTTTCCTCAAACAGTTCTCCCAGGAGGTCCTGCTGGAGTCCTGGAAGACATCTACGTTTACGATTTATGGTAAAATCATGATTGTTTGGCAGTGGCTTATCCAACCACGAGTTACTGCCCCCTCTCTCCCTAGCACCCACAGTCTTCCAGGAACCATCTCACCCATCATGCTTTTCACCCTCCAAAGGTCAGTCATAATATGCAGCATCCATCCAGCCCAGGGCTGAGCACTATGCAGGTATGATCTGTTTTTCATTGGGGCACGGTGGGCAGGGGGTGGGGGGAGTGGATGCTGTGTGTGTGTGTGTGTGTGTGTGTGTGTGTGTGTGTGTGTGTGTGTAAAACTGGGGTCAGAACTTAGTCTTGACCCAGGCCCCCAGTTTTAGTTTGTTTATCAGATAAAGGCTCATATTTTTGCATGCCTGTCTGGAATGATGCTCTTCCTACCTCTTCCTCCTTCATAGCTAAGATTATAGGCGTGTGTCACTGTGCCCTATCTATAGAACTCTTACAACATCCATTTCTAAGGAGGAAAGTTGGTAGAGAGGGTTAATGCCAATCACCCAGTACCCCACAAAGCACTGGCCAAAACATCAAATCTCACTTCTTCTTTTCATGAACACTTGGAACCTTGTGTAGATAATAATCAGAGTTGCTTGCCCAGACGATAGAGGACTTGTACTTCCTCACAAGCCAGTGGGCAGCTGAAGAATTGCTTTCCCCTCTCCTGCAGCCTGGGAAGACATTATTCACCTATTCCAGCACTTTTTCTAGGGCTTTGCATGAAGCAAAACAGGTTATACATGGACTACACCGTGTGGCGCCCCCTGGAGTTGTGTGGTATATATGTGAGCCTCAACTTTTCTCCAGGCCTTGTGTGGAGAAGAATCTCCCTTCTTCTATGTCCTGAGAATTGTCTCAAGTTCTACCCAGACTACCTTGCTCACTGTTCCTTGGGACCCCCATAGGTAAGTAGCTCCCACTGGGTCCCGGGAAGCTGCCTCTGTGCATGTCTCTGTGTATATATGAGTGTCCTTGGCAAGTTCCAGGAGGGCAGAAGCTGGCCTTGAAATTCCTTATTTCTCCCGTCTCACCTGACAAGATGCCAAGGGCTCTATAAATATTTGCTTGTTGGCAGATCTCCAAATTATGAGGGATGAGGCAAAAAAAAAAACACCCAAAAAACAAAACAACACAAAACCAGAAGTGAACCTGATTTTCAAAGTTGGAAAGGTCTCTAAAAAGAACATGCCACCTCTATTTTATAAATAGGGAAACCGAGGCTCAGGGATGGGGAGTGACTTGCTCAGAGACACATCTGTTGGTATTGACTCCTCATCCATGAGTGGCCCTGGGTTTTGGCTCGCAGTCCTTGCTTCTTCCTAAGAAAGTCAACAAGAGTTTGCTAGTGGGTGGGGGGCCTAGCCTGGTCTATTTCATCTCCAGGAAAATCCTAAATCACAGAGTCCTCGAAGGGACTGTCCAGGCCTGACCCAGCCACCCTCAGGAGTACCCCTCTGGCCAGAGGTAGCTTCTGATCTGAACAGTTTGAGTGATCAAGTTATAGGACCCTGATTTCTCCCGAAAGCCTGAGGTCAGGGCAACTGGCAGGGGATTAAGGACCCTCTCTGAAGCTGTTGAGTGTGAGTTACTGTTCTGATCCTCCCCCCCCCCCCCCCCCACAGCCTAGTCAGGCCAAAGCCAGCTGCTTCCCATGAGGCCTCTGATGCTGGAAGCCAGCTCCTCCCCAGCCTGCCCACAAGGACTAAGCCTGAGCCGGCCAGCAGGACTGCAGCCGCTGCACCTAGCAACCTGGGGTTTTTCCACTCCAGAAATCTGGCAGGATCTGCCCTGCCCTTGG
The DNA here is from genome assembly GCF_000151885.1 of Dipodomys ordii. Lineage (NCBI taxonomy): Eukaryota > Metazoa > Chordata > Mammalia > Rodentia > Heteromyidae > Dipodomys > Dipodomys ordii. Next base: position 3,585,449 of record NW_012267341.1, read on the forward strand.
CCCACCAGAGTAGCAACTGGGTGAAAACAACACTGATGTCTCAAGGTCTGAAGGCTTCAGGTCTGGCTTTATCAAGTCATGAAAAAGGCGAAGCCTATCAGGGCCGGGCTCTGACAGCCCTCTGTGGTTGGAAGAAGCACGTGGGAAATGATAGGACCACACCAAGAGAATGGCACAGCAAAAGCTCACCCCTCCCCCCCTTCCCCCCCCCCGCCATTGCAACTTCTAATGTCCTACTGAACTGATGACACACATCATGTTAGGCCATCTCCTACTCATTAGACATTTTGTTGTTGCAATATTTTCCTAGCACAAATAACACCACGATGAAAATCTTTTTTTCCTTTTTTGTGGTCATGCCAGTCCTAGGTGCTGTCCCTGAGCTTTTGTGCTCAAGGTTACTGCTCTACGACTCGAGCCACAGCTCCATTTACAGGATTTGGGTGGTTAATTGGAGATAAGAGTCTCATGGATTTTCCTGCCTGGGCTGGTTTTGAACTGTGATCTTCAGATCTCAGCCTCCTGAGCAGATAAGATTACAGGTAGGAGCCACTAACACCAGAGCATGATGAATAACTTTATGCATCCATCTCTGCATACAACTTGCATTATATCCATAACATAGATTCCAAGAAGAGGATGTGTCCCTGAGGATATATGTCTCTAGACAGATAGATAGATACCTGTATATAGATGGATATTGCTAAATTATCCTGAAAACAATCAAATTTATGCCCTCATAAAGAGTAGACAAGGCATAGTGGCCCATGTATGTCATTTTACCTTCACTGGAGGCTGAGGCAAGAGGATTAAAAGTTTGGGGTCACCAGGCACCAGTGGCTCACACCTGTAATCCTAGCTACTTAGGAAGCTGAGGATTGCTGTTCAAAGCCAGCCTGGACAGGAAAAGTCTGTGAGACTCATCTCCAATAAACCACTCAGAAAACCCAAAGTGGTGCTATGGCTCATGTGGTAGAGCACTAGCCTTGAGCTGAAGAGCTGAGGGACAGCACCCAGGCCCAGAGTTCAAGCCCCATGACCGACAAAACAAAACAAAACAAAAAAAACTTTGAGATCAGTCTGGGTAACTTAGCAAAAAAAAAAGATAAATTGCCTGTGGCTCATGTCTGTAATTGTAGTTACCTAGAGCCTGAGGATCATGGCTGGGCAGACAAAGCAGTGAGACATTTATCTCATACCAGCAAAAAGCTAGAAGTGAGGTTGTGGTTCAAGTGGTAACGTGCCTTGAGTGGAAGAAGCTGAGTGAGAATCAAAGGCCCAGTACTAGCACCAAAAAAAAAAATACTTTCAAAAAGAGGGCCTAAGGAAGTGGTTCAAGACCTGGGCTTGACCCCTTAGCACACAAAAAAAGGGTGCTTGTAGATATTGCTCAGTAGTAGAGTTCTTGCTTAGTGTGTGCAACAGCCTGAGTTCAATCCCCAGTACTGAAAGAAACTAAAATACACACACAAACAAGAAACCTCCCTTTATGCAAGTAGATAGCACAGGGCTTTATGAAGACTGAGAACAAGGGAAGGTAGAATGTGTATTTTCATGAAAGGGAACTATGTTAAATGGTAGCCTGTGTTGCCAGAAAAGAAACTGAAAGCCAGGTGCTGGTGGCACATGCCTATAATCCTAGCTACTCAGGAGACTACAATCTGAGGATCTTCATTCAAAGCCAGCTCAGGCAGGAACGTTCATGAGATTCTTATCTCCAATTAAGCAGCAAAAAGCTTAAAGTGGCTCCACTTTAAGTAGAGCACTAGCATTGAGCATAAAAGCTCAGGGACAGTGCCTAGGCCCTGAATTTAAGTCCTAGGACATTCTCTCTTTTTCTCTTTCTTGTTTACTCTCTTTCTCTCTGTAAGGTCTGCTCCTGGATGGCTAGCAGACTCCACCCTCCTCGCATCAAAGTCTCCACCCAGTACCTGTGTTACCTAGGCAATTGGGACACCTGGAAGAGGTCACATCTGCATCCGCTGAGGTCACATCTGAATTTGATGTGGCCACACCTTTCCCCGCCCATACCCTACATAAGGCCTAGCCCAGGCCCTGACGCTCTCTTGCTCTCCTTTTCTAGCTCTCTCTGCTCTCTCTCTCTGCTCTAGCTCTTTCCTCTCTCTTTCCTCTCTTTCCCAGCCACGTGGAGTGCAAACCTTGCCTGGTCCCAGCAGGTCTACTGAATAAACCTACCCCTTACCTGAATACCACGTGAGTGCTACTGTTCTTACCCCTCTCTCTGCTCTTTTCTAGCTCTTTCCTCTCTTTACCAGCTCTCTCTCATTCCCAGGCCTTTCCCAGCCACGTGGAGTGCCAACCTTGCCTGGTCCCAGCAGGTCTACTGAATAAACCTACCCCTTACCTGAATACCACATGCGTGCTGCTGCAGTTCTTACTCAGCTCTCTCTTTTTAAAAACCTAACACTCTCTCTCTTTCTCTCTCTCTCTCTCTCTCTCCCTTATACACACACACACACACACACACATACACACACACCCTAGACTTTAAATCCCCTGTAGATTACTCATAATAGAAGTGTAAACAGTTGTTATACATTATTGGGAACTAACACTAAGAAAAAAAGTCTGTATATTTATAGTAAGTTCCCTGTCCCTTTCCCCCCAATCTTTGATTGGTTGACTCTGTGGAGGTACAATTCATCTCTTAGATAGGAAAAGTCAACTGTATTTTGCGAATATTCATTGGACCTAGGGAAAGATTCCAGGGCCCCGACTTGGCTTTATTTCCATACTAAATAATCAGATAGAATCCTCACATATGTTGCTTTATACTCCCACTTTATACTTACCACTCCACATGAGCACCCAGGTTTACCAGAATCTCCATGTATGAGCTCAGAGTCTGTTAGATAGAGTCTTTAATTATTTCTTCAGTAATGTGGTTTTTTGGAGGAAGAAACGCTGATTTCATGAGCATCATGAGTATAAAATTGCTTCTCTCTCTCCCTCCTCCCCTCCCCCATTCCCTTCTTCCTTCTTTCCCCTCCTTCCTCTCTGTCTTTTGTTTGTTTGTTGGTCATGGGGCTTGAACTCTGGGCTTGGGCGTTATCCCTGAGCTCTTCAGCTCAAGATGAGCGCTTGGGGCTGGGAAGGTGGCTCAGAGCGCTCAGAGTGATAGAGCGCTTGCCTTGAATGCCTGAGGCCCTGGGTTCGATTCCCCAGCACCACATAAGCAAAAAGAAAAAAGCCGGAAGTAGCGCTATGGCTCAAGTGGTAGAGCGCTAGCCTTGAGCTGAAGAGCTGAGGGACAGTGTCCAGGCCCAGAGTTCAGGCCCTACGACCGGACCCAAAAAAAAAAGGATGAGCGCTCTACTGCTTGAGCCACAGCGCCACTTCCGGTTTTCCAGTGGTTAATTGGAGATAAGAGTCTCAAGGACTTTTCTGCCCAGGCTGTCTTTGAACTGCGATCCTCAAATCTCAGCCTCTTGATTAGCTAGGGTTACAGGCATGAGCCACAGGCTCCTGGCTTGCCTGTCTGTCTTTTCTGGTCCTGGAGCTCAAATTCGGGATCTTGGCACTGTCCTGAGCTTTTTGTTTTCAAGGCTAGCACTCTACTACTTGAGCCAGAGCTCCACTCCTGACTTTTTTATGCTAGTTAATTGCAGATAAGGGTCTCAGACCTTCCTGCCTGGGCTGGCTTCAAACTAACAATCTTTTTATCTCAGTCTGTGATTTTTTTTTTACTATTACTATTATCATTATTGTGGTTCATGGTGCTTGAACTCAAGGCCTGGCACTCCCTGAGCTCTTTTTGCTAGCACTCTACCGTTTTGAACCATAGCTCCACTTCCAGTTTTCTGGTGGTTAATTGGAGATAAGAGTGTCACAGACTTCTCTGCCCAGGCTGACTTTGCACTTGGATTCTCAGATCTTAGCCTCCTGAGTAGCTAGGATTACAGGTGCCAACCATTGACACCGGCTTTCTCTCTTTATTTTAAATGGTGTAGGCATTCATTGAATAAATACTTACTGAGCACTTCCCACAGGTGGGGACAGGGCGAGGCAGAGAGCAAGCATGATACAGCTAACACACAATGCGCATGGAGGGCATGGATCATGGTCTGTTTTACACTCTTTCCTTGCCTGGCACTAAGCCCAGGGGATAGCAAGATGAGTAAAACCAGACTTAGTTCCTCCACTCGACTAAGTTATGACAAAGAGGGGGAGGGGAAGATGGCCGTTACTAATGGCTGGCTAATAAACCCTCAGCAAGGATTGTGGTAAGTATGAGAAGCACCAGGCCAGCCGGGGGAGGGGCTGGCCTAACGAATGGGGAAGGGAGGCGCTTGTCAGGAGACTGTGCCAGGGTAAGAGGCAGATTTGACAGGCAACCTGAGAGATAGTTAAATTGTAAAATCACCATTCAGCAAGGAGAGACAGAAAGTTTGGGGGTTCTTAGGTCTCGGTTCCCCCCAAGAATGGAAACGCTGGAAGAACCCCAGGTTCCAGGCCCCAAACACAACACCATATTTTAACTTAATTTGGACTTTTATGTCCCAGCTTTTCTTTCCATCACGCAATTTGCCTGACTTGAGTCACCCTCCAACTAAGGGTGAAGGTAACTTACATGGCTATGTTTACGAATTCTCCTAAAAATCGAGTGTGAACTCTTCAAGCCTGGCTCTTATGGGCCACACACCCTCGTTCAGTTGTCCGTACTTCTTGTTCCTGCCTTCCCGTGTTTTCATTTTTCTTTTTACTATTTTCCAGATCAGACAACTTCTCAGAAAGCCCAGGAAAGGGGTTTTGAGTTTGGAAAGCACAGTAAATCAATTGCTTCTGGCTCTTGGCAACCATGCCAGGAAAATTCGATTTTACAGCTCTTAACACGAGGTATGCTAGGTGTGGGAGACCTAGGGTGACTAGTAGATGGCCAGGACACAACCAAACCACTCTGCAGATAGCTCGGGAGAGAAGGGACATTTTTCTATTCCTCACATGACCCACTCAGACCTGAGAGAGGTTGATTTAAACTTGCCCAGCTCTGAAGCTGTAATTCTAGCTACTCAGGAGACTGAGATCTGACGATCACAGTTTGAAGACAACGCTGCAGGAAAGACCAGGAGACTCTTATCTCCAACAAACTACCCAGAAGAAAAAAAAAGCCATAAGTGGAGCTGTGGCTCAAGTTGTAGAGCGCTAGCCTTGAGTAAAAGAACTCAGGGACAACATGCAGACTCTGTGTTCAAGCCCCAGGATTGGAACAAAACCAAACCAAAAAAAAACAAACCCCCAAACCAACTTTGCCATCCCTATGATAAGCACCCCATGAAACGTGAGTTAGTGTGTACCATATAATCACTTTATTTCAGGGGCTCCAACCCTGGATCTCCCGCATCTGGCACAGGACCTGCACATAGTAAGTGGTCAGGAAATGTGTTGAATGAATGACTGAGCAGATGTTTTAGCTCTTATTTGTACAGCAGCCCCCTTCATCTAGTTTTTCTATCACCACATAGGAGGTTTATCAGGCGGCTCTGGGCTCACACCTAGCATTACCTAATAAGCAATTTCACTTCTTCACATGGAGAAGGAAGGATGGAGACCAGAGAGCTGAGGACAAGGAATGGTGACTTATCCCTTCAGAGGGTCAGGGTGCTTTGTTTATGGTGACCAGGGCTACACAATATTTGTTCATGTTCTGCATATCTAAATGAATCGTCCCATGGATACAAAGCATTTTAAAGATAATGTTGTTTTTATTCCCCCATGTGCTAGGACTCTCATACAACTGATGGAAATAAATCACAGATTTATTTTCAAAACACTAGCCTACCTCTCAGCTGATTCTCTTGTATCAGTCTCCCAAGATATCTGGGCCTTCCATTGGAGATGCAGGTATGGTGGCCCCAGTGGGTCAGTTCCATTGCCTGGTCTTTTGATGGTTCACATGCCTGTCCTCACCTAGTAGCACCTATATTTAATGACTTCCCACTAGGCTGCATGAGAATGTTGAGGAAAAGGTACACTAGGCCTTTGCCCCAGTTGTTGATGGGCCCATGTTGAGGGCCTCTAGCCCCCCTGCCTAGCAGAGCTGCTTGGAAGAGGCTCTATTGGGATAAAGTAGAGACTCCTTCATGAGTACCATCCCTGGGAAGGCCTGGAGTCACGCTTGTAATTCTAGCAACTCAGGGGGCTGAGATCTGAGAATTACAGTTCAAAGCCAGCCCAGGAAGGAAAGTCTGTGACTCTTTTTTGTTGTTTGTCATGGGGCCTGAACTCTGGGCCTGGGCGCTGTCCCTCAGCTCTTCAGGTCAAGGATAGCACTCTACCACTTGAGCCACAGTACCACTTCCGGCTTTCTCTGCTTATGTGGTGCTGAGGAATCAAACACAGGGCCTCATGCATGTGAGGCAAGTACCGTACTACTGAACCAACTTCCCAGCCCATCTGTGAGACTCTTATTTCCACTAATCACCAGAGAACTAGAAGTAGAGCTGTCATTCAAAGTGGTAGAACACTAGCCTAAGCACAAAAGCTCAGGGACAGTGCCCAGGCTCTGAGTTCAAGCCCCATGACTGACAAAAAAAGAAAAGAAATGGAGTCATACCAGAATCCTCTTTTTTTTTGGTGGGGGGTCCAGTCGTGGGGCCTGAACTCTGGGCCTGGGCTCTATCCCTCAGCTCTTCAGCTCAAAGCTAGCGCTCTACCAGTTGAGCCACAACGCCACTTCCAGCTTTTTTCTTTTTGCTTATGTGGTGCTGAGGAATGGAACCCAGGGCCTCAGGCATGCAAGGCAAGCGCTCTACCACTGAGCCACCTTCCCAGCCCTACCAGAATCCTCTTTTAAAAAAATGAGGGAGCAAAAGCCTGAAGACACTGATATCAGGACCTCTTGGTCAATAATAATAGTATCTTGCATTTATGGAGTTTAAATTTTGATACCTACACCAACTATCACAAAATAAGTTAAGCTTTCTTTGTTAATAATTTGGGCTTTAGAACCAATTACTTCAGCTTTGCATCCTGGCTATTACATTTACTAGCCACTTGACCTTGGATCTCCATTTCCCCATTTAGAAACAAGGATGATATTAGCAGTACTTGCAAGGGTTGTTGGAGAAATATTCGTTATTGCAAATAACTTGTACATGCAGTGCCAGCACCTGGTAGGTACTCAGCCTTTGTTTCTAAGTACCTTGGACAGCATAAAGCAGCAAATCTATGAGATAGGCGTTCATCATCACAGCCATTCCACAGATGAGGAAACTGTGATCCAAAGAGCCAAATAACCTGGCCAGGTTGACACTGTTGTCCATATATGGCAGGACTACACTTCAAATTCGTACAGTTGGCTCTTGACCTACCTTAACTAACAAGCATTGTCTACAACCCTCTTTTACAGGTCAGGGAAAGAGTCAAAGAGTCTGGTGAGCTCTGAAGCCCTCATGAAGCAAATCAGTTCTATGACATTGTTTTGTCCTGGGAAATCTCCAAGAAAGCTTCCCAGGAACCAGAGCATGAACAGAAGCCTGGTAGTCTCGGTAACAGCCCCTTGGTCGTGTGGCTTCAGAGCGAGACTCAGCTTGGAGACAGGAAGACACTCTCCAAGCACTGAAATGTTAGCAGCTGTAGCTTATGGGGACAGTGTCAAAAAGCCTGGAGAGCAAGCAGAGAATCTGCTGTCCTATCCTTCCCCCACTACGCCAGGCTAGATGGATGCCCATTGGACAATAGTACTGAGTAAATGCTTTCCAATGGGAGAACTTCTTTCATGTACGTAAGTGCTAGGTGCCCCTTCAGGAAGGGCTACACCCTGGGCACTGTTTCTACAAGTCAAGACAAATCTCCCTGTACTTTCAAACTCTCTCTATCTCTTCCCCCCCCTCACAAGCACACACACAGACACACACACACACACACACACACGGACCATCTACAACCAAAGGAATAAAGACCAGTGTGTCAGTCTTGAGCTTTATAATTTCATCCTTCTGCTGTCACCATGAATCCTCACCTGAAGCCAGCAAGGAATATATTATCACCCCTATTTTCTAGAAGATAAGACCAAAGCTCAAGGAAGACTGCCCAGCCCAAGATCACAATGCTCCTTCAAGGCAGAGACAAGGCGCAAGCGTGGGCTTTTCTACTCTGTGCACCTTTCCTTTGACTGACCCAAGGCCTCGATGTTTCAAGGCTAGAGATACTTGGTTAGCAGGACCAGAATCATGCAGAGACATACAAGAGGACCTTGAGTAGCTCCTTCCCATCCAGCTCCCAGTTCTCCTACTTTTGAACAGATGCTCTCAGAAGTAGTGGCTTCAGAACCCACATCCAAGAAGGGCATCTAGAGACCCTCTAGCCCTGGGCCTCTTTCTTATCGAGGTTCTGGCTAGGAGGAGAACCTAAAGCCAGGGGATACTTTTCTTTCAAACTGATTTCAAATAAAATCCAGTCCCCAGAGAGTCATCAAGAAAAAGCCTATGGCATTCCTGGGGTGGCCTCCAGCAGATCTGGCAAAAACCCAGAGTAGGCCTGAGGCCCAGTCTGCCCCGCAGCTCTGTGTCCCAAGGGGCTGCCAGGTGGCATCAGTTCCAGCCTTGTAAGGGCAAAATTGCCCTGCTCAGCCTGGCTTTGAAGTGAGCTCTCTCTATTTTAGGGCCCAGGGGATAGTGTCAGTCTCTCCCTCCAGCTCTCATTGGCTCAAGTACTAGCCAGTCCTGACAGGAACCTTGCTGAGGCTATGGGGAAGATGGTCAGCGGTCCCCAACTTCAGGGAGGAGATGGCTCAAAGTCCAAATGACAATAATAGCAACCATCATTCTACAGGGCATATGCTAAGAGCATGCTATAGGTGTACTCTGTGTGTGTGTGTGTGTGTGTGTGTATGTGCGTGTGTGTCTGTCTGTCTGTCTGTCTCTCTCTCTCTCTCTCTTTTTCTCTCTCTCTCTTTGGTGCCAGTGCTAGAGTTTGAACTCAGGGCCTAGGTGCTGGCCATTATTTTTTTTTTCACTCAAGGCTAACACTCTACCACTTAAGTCACAACTCCACTTCTGGCTTGTTTGTGTGTGGTTAATTGGAGATAAGAGACTCATGGACTTTCCTGCCCAGGCTAGCTTTGAACCACGATCCTCAGATCTCAGCCTCATGAGCAGCTAGGATTAAAGACATGAACCACCACTATCCAGCTTATGGATTATCTCTTTATGACCTAGAAATGGTGGACAGCATCCTTTGCCCCTTCTACCAAGCATCTCCTAGACACGAAATGACTGGCCCAAGGCTATACCATCAGCAAGGCAGGCTGGCTATCAGCTACTCAAATGAGTTAGAAGGGTTTGAGGCCTATACCCAAACTTAACCTTCAATCTCACAAGCCTGGGTCTCCTCAGCTCCACTTTTGATGGCTGTTCCAGACCTAGATCACCCAGACTCCAAAGCTAGACCTCTGCTCTTCTACTGGACCCTCTACTCTAGAGGTCTAGCCAGGTCCTGACATAGTCCCTTCCTCCTAAGACTGGTTCCATTTGGGAACCTAAACTGTATAGAGAAACACCATAGCATTGTGGGCAGGTGGGAGATGAGTGGAGGACTTGGTCCTAGCCCAGAGAAAAGATAGAGGGGTGGGGGAATGGTACGTTGCACAGTTGGGACCCTCAGCCCAACCCCCACTTTTACCCTGGCATTTGGGCAGATGCCTTGAATTGTGAATCTTTGGCATTTCTAAACCTAGTCTACATCTAGTTATGGCCATTCACAGGTATTTAGGGTGAAAAACCCTCAAGCTCACTAAGCCTTAGTCCCATCCTATCCCACCCCAACCAGGAATAAGGAATCCACCTGCTAGAGAATAAGACACATGGACACTGGTCCAAATTTTCATGGGACTGAGGGAGGGCAGGGCCTGGGGATGTGGGACTTCTAGTGGAAAAAAAACAAGGGACATCCTGGGGAAACCAGGACAATCTGGTTCCACCAGGAGCTATAACCACGCAAAGCACAAAGCGTGAGCCTGGCAGAAAATACACAATACCTGCCATTGCATTCACAGGCCTTCATCCTGCTGCGGCTCCCTCCTCCAGGCCTGTCTTCATGACGGAGGGCTTGCCATCCAGACCTTCCCACTACCACAAGCCCAGAGCAGAACAAAGCCTGGAGTTGTCCCCTCCCTGCCGTGGAACCCCTTTGTCCTTGGAAACTTCCCCTCCCAGCCCAAGTCAGGCTGGGTGCCAGCAGTAATTATAGGATCATTTATTCCCCCCAGCTGCATGTGTAGCTGTAATTAGGCAGCAAAAGGGGTTGGAAAACCATCAGCCAATCCGGGAAGGAGGTGCTGAATGGGACAATCAGCCTTAGCAGGGTGGGGGCTGGTGGTAGCCCACAATCGAAGCAGTCCCCCCACCCTGCTCTCCAGCTGCTGTGTACAATGTTGGGGGTTCATGCCTACTAGAAATGGAAAAGTAGTGGGTGGGCAGGGACAGGTCTTTGATGACAAGGCTGTCTCCTCAAAGGGTTTCAGCATCCTTCAGTAGGAGCTTGTCCTTCCCAGGATGCTGCAGGCTCCAAACAGGAAAGAATTTCTCTAAGCTGTGCTTCTCTGACTGGAGAATGCTAGTAAATTCTCTTGCTGAACTGTAGGCTCTAGTGCCTGGGGAAGATGGAGGTGGGAAGGACAAGGAGAGACACAAAGAATCTGCATTTCTATCCAGCTTCCAGACGCTGCAGATACTGCTGGCCTGGGGGCACACTTGGAGAAGCAAGGTTCCAATGCATGCCTAGGAATGGGGTGGGTCAAAAAGAGGGGGGAGTGCTTAAGGTCATTTTCCTGCAGCAAGACCTTGGGCAAGCCCCATCTCCTACCCCCTAGAAGAGCTTCCTTTCCCTGAGGTTGGAAAGAGAGATGGTCATCATGCATCACAGGCTGGGCTGAGATGGAAGTTGTGAACTTGCTTTTGTGAATGTAGATTGGTTTCTGTGGGAGAGGTGGACTCCACTCTACCAAAGTCCAGGACCTGGGGCAACCTGGCTCAAATTTCCTTCCCACCAGTCTGCTAAGGTTAATTCTCTTGCCTCTTGATTTGGAGTACAATCCTAAGAAGTTCAATGTTCCCCCAAGGAGCCAAGAATTTAGACCAGAAAACTTATTCTGTGCTCTTCCCCAGACACCTCGCTGGTCTTCTAATCAAACCTTTCCTCTTCCCAGCCTCTGTGTCTGGGTGCTGGTTTCCTGGGCCATTTACCACCCCCTCACCTGACTCAGGTAGAAGCCCCTGGGCTTCCCACCTGCAGGTTCAGCTCCAGTCCTGTAGGCGGCAGGTTGTGAAGGAGTCATTGTTCAGGGTCCCAAGATACCTGACCTCTCCCAGGGTCTCACATACACAAACTCACAAGCATCTCACAATAACACTCACAGTCGTGTCAACCCCTCCTCTTTCCACTTTTTCTATCACTAATTCCTCCTGTTGACCTCCAAATTAGTTTTAATTCATCTGAAAAGGTGGGTAGATAAGAACTCTAGTTTTACTTAACTGAACCCAGGGACATGTGAACACATTTTCATTCAGCAGATGGATAAACTGAGGCTGGACTCTGCCATCAGCAGCGGCACCGACTGCTTTGAGTCTTTCTCCAGAGTCCTACAACATTTCCAGTTTGAATGGTCTTAATGCTTCTCCCCCATTTGTGAAAGCTCAGCTGCCTATTTTCTGAAAAATAGAAAAAGACTTGGGGGGCTTTGACACAAGCCAGCCCTGATGCTGGGGAGCTTGCTGCATTCCTGCATGAGACCTCATCTTTTGATGAGGATTTCACTTTGGGTATGAATTATGAAAGCACCCAAACTGTCTGTGGGTAGAGTTGTTTCTTTCTGTCTCTCCTACGGGTCTATGAGTTCTTTGAGGACAAGGCTCTTCCATATTCATCTCTGTGGGCCGCATTCCCAGGACAGAGCCCTGCACAAAACAAGGTCTTAATGAAGGTTTGAATAATCCACACTCCATTCTTTGAATAAAAAATATTCAGTTACTAGTGCTTTCCATAATTCCTCCCTCTTTCATGTAGACTGGACATGGTCGCTTGCTTCTCTGCAGAAGCTAACAAAGGGACAGCAGGTCACTTGTGTGATGAGGTCACTCCATGGCAGATTCTCCCTTCTAGCTTCCATGAAGCTCATTTAGTCCTAGAGCAGCCCAAGTGAGAAGGAGTTGAGGGTGGCCTCTAGCCAATAACCAGTGGCGAGCTTAGGCTGAGTCCCCAAACTGTCAAAAACTATATTCCATCAGCACCCAAATGAGCTTAGAAGCAGATCCTTCTCCATCTAGCCTTCAGCTGAGACCTCAACCCCAGAAGGCATCTTGGTCACTGTTTGTTTATGCAGAGGTAGAGTATGATCTCAGGGACCTACACTTGCTAGACAAGCACTGTACTATTTCAGCCATGCCCCCAGCCCTTGACTGCAGTTTTTGAGATACCCTGAAGCAACTAATATTCTTAACACATAGAGACTGAGATAATCAGGTTTGGGGTTTTGTTTTTGTTCTGTTTTTTGTGGGGAGGGTTGTTTGTTTCTTTGCCAGTCCTAGTGCTTGAACTCAGTGCCTGGGCATCATCCCTGAGGTTTTGTGCTCAAGGCTAGTGTTTTACCACACCTTCCCATCTGGCTGTTTGGTGGCTAATTGGAGATAAGAATCTCACAGAATTTCCTGCCTGGGGTTGACTTTGAACCTCAATCCTCAGATCTCAGCCTCCTGAGTAACTAGGATTACAGGTGTGAGCCACCCACACCAGGTAAGTATGTTGTTTTAAGTCACTAGGTTACACAGCGTTAGAGAATGAATACAGTAAAAGTTGACTTTCATTACTAAACATGTACTAAGACCATCACTGTGTCTTTGGCACTTTACATACCAATTTCATAACATGTTGGGTCAAGTTATCAGTAGCCACATTGAGAAGATGAAGAAACTGAGGTACAGAGAGGGTAAAGAACTTTCTGTCCTCCCACAGGTAATAGTAAAACCAGGATTTAAACCTCGGTCTGTATAACTCAGAAACCACACATGTCAAGGTAAAAGGCATCAACTAATCATGATGAATGAATTCATGAGAAAGCAAATGATTCAGTGCCTGATGAGCCAGGGCCTATCAGAACCCACAGGACTACAGTCCAGCAAGACCCCAGGGATGTGCCCACCTCGTTCTGGTAGAACCAGCCAGAAAGGTGCTGGTTCCTTCGTGATGGGGAGAAGCAGGAGAAGGAGGGGGAAGGGAACCACATTGACCCAGGGAAAGGAAAGGGAAAGAACAACCTGGAGTTCAGAAAAGAATCTAAGTCCTGTCAGCTGAACTTTTCAGGCTACATTGACATTTCAGCATTTTGTTGAATGTTGTATATGACAGTGATGCTGTTGGAAAACACCTGTGTTTAGTGAGCCCTTGTAGACAAGGCCCTGGCTAACCCCTCCAAATACAATGTGATACCTATTTACATGAACATTTCCATTTTGTTAGACGTTCTAAGTAATCTAAAGATGATTTTAAAGTACACAGAGGATATGATTCTTACGATGGGACTATGTAGGAGAATGAGGCAAAGGGGAAAGGGAAGCTGGACACTGGTGGCTCACGCCTATAATCCTAGCTACTCAGGAGGTTGAGATCTGAGGATCATGATTCAAAGTCAGCCAGGGCAGGAAAAGTCCAAAAGACTCTTATCTCCAATTAAGCAGCAGAAAAGTTGGAGCTATGGCTCACATGGTAGAGTGCTAGCCTTGAGCAAAAGAGCTCAGGGACAGCGCCTAAGCCCTGAGTTCAAATCCCAGGACTGGCAAAAGAAAACAGTACACTTCAACTACATGTAAAGTTGGCCTAAGAAACCTCAATGAAAGCTGTTGATGAGTGGAGGTGGGGGGATTGGAGAGGCAGAAGGAAGATAAAGCAATAGAGAGGGTTATCCTGAGCAAAATATACCACATGCACATCTGAAATACCATAATTAATTGGGGCCATTAACACATATTTAAAAATATGATTAACAGGAAAATAAAACAGGTTCTGATAGGAGGGTGGGTACCCCCAGGAGTGAGGAAAGCTAACAAGGAAATTGAATGAGGATGAATATAATTGAAGCTGTTTTAAGATAGAATAGCATAAGAAAGAGTGATAGAGGGGGTGATGTTGATCAGGATACACTGTGTACATGCGCAGGAAGGGAAGGAGGCGGCTGGTGGTTTATACCTGTAATTCTAGCTACTCAGGAGGCTGAGATCTGAGGATCAAGATTTGAAGCCAGCCTAGGCAGGAAAGTCCATGAGACTCTTATCTCCAATTAACCACTCAAAAAAAAAAAAGCCAGAGGTGGAGTTGTGGCTCAAGTGGTAGAGTGCTAGCTTCGAGCACAAAAGCTCAGCACCCAGGCACAGGTTCTGGCGCACACACACACACACACACACACACACACACACACACACACACACACACAACAAGTCATAATGAAATCCCCCTTGTACACTAAAATATGTGGATTTTTTTACAAAAAGGAAAAAAATATAGAAGTTCGTAGGGTTTATGAAACACTGCACCACTGTAGAAAGGAGAGTCTCCCTTCCGTGGACTATCCAAGCTGCCTCAACTGAGTCTCAAGGGAAGAAGTTTCTAGAAACATCTGGAATAAAGTCCAACACTTTCTCTCCAATCTAACTTCCCCCTGGAGGACAGAACCTGTGCCCCATTGTATGCCTTAAAGTACACTAAATTCAGTCACAAACTCACAATCTTTACTCCTCAGCCTTGGCCTAGACATCCTCACCTCAGAGATGCCACAGCCAATCACCCCTTGGCAGAAGACAGAATCAGGATTCATCCTTGACACAGCCTATAAATTCTATTTTCTTCACATTTCCCACATCTGTCCACTTTCCTCAATCTCTGTCTTCCCCATCATTATCATAAAGCTACCAGAATGTGGCCATCTCCTCCTAACAGGTAGCCCCTAGCTTTATCTTTATCCTTCCAGGTCATTCTCCATTCCACATCATCAAAGAACACCAAACTTAGTCATGTCATTCTTCTGCTAAAAGCCATCCACAGTGTATCAATTTCCTGTCACCAATTAAACAAAGGATCCTCAAGCCGAGGACTTAAATAACATAAATGTGTTTGCTCACCATCTTGCAGGCTGGAAGTCCAAGATCAAGATGCCAGCAGTAGCCTTGGTCTCTTATGAGGGCCTGGGCCTCTTCCCCATCTTCTGATGGTCTCAGGATGCTTTGGATTGTAGATGACATTCTCCTTGTGTCTTCACATGGTCATCTCTCTTGTACACCTCTACATCCACATTTTCCTTTGGAAGGGTACAAATTATGTTGAGTTACATTATACTTCATTATATTTCATTTTATCATCTACAAAGACACTACTTTCAAATTAAGGTCACATTCTGAGGTTCTTGGTTGTTAAAACATCATCAACGTCTTTTTAAGGAGACACTATTCAACCCTCCACCCATGATTTCCCACAGTCATTTGGGCCTTCTGCAGCCTAGCTCAATTCCCTCTCCTGCTTATTCTCTCTTCCTCTCTGGTCTCTTTCTTCCTCTAATGCATTGCACGGCTCCCAGTTTACTTAGCATATGTTTCCTTGGATTCAGAATCCTATGCTTCCTGTCTCCTAAGGAACCAAATGACTACATATCTTCCCTATCTCCATCCTAACCTTTCTGCCCTCAACCACAGGTCAAAGCAGTTTCCTGGGACATCTAAACCCCCACCTTGTTCTTTCTCCTACTTGGAACATCAACACCACTGCAGTGAACTCTTTCCCTCTGTCTTCTACAGTAGGACAGACACTACTAAGGATGGATACTAAGTCATTTCTGGTGTCTGTCTTCCCAGGGCTTCATGTGTGGCTTGAGTATGTGTTAACTGTCAACTTCTTGAGGAAAACAGAAGTCAAAGATGATGTCTTCCTTCACTATGGAGTCAGAACTGATTTTTTTAAAAAGCAGCATTAGAATCAGAGTCTTAGAATCCCAGTTCAACAATCTAACAGCTGTATGTCTAACCTACTGGACAGGTCATTGAACTTTCTTGAACACAGAATTCTTATTGAAAAAAAATGGGCCTAACTAGGTGCCGATAGCTCACACCTGTAATCCTAACTACTCAGGAAGCTGAGATCTGAGGATTGTGGTTCAAAGCCAGCCCAGGAAGGAAAGTCCATGAGACTCTTATCTCCAATAAACCAATAAACTCAGAAAACCAGAACTGGCGCTGTGGCTCAAGTGGTAGAGTGCTAACCTTGAGCTGAAGAGCTGAGGGACAGGGCCCAGGCCCAAAGGTTGATCCCCGCCACTGACAAAAAAGGGGGTGGGGAGCTAATAGCACCCTCCTTAGTCCCATAATACCCAGCTCAGCTGCCTACATACAGCAGGCTCTAAACAGAGGTTACATATCCTCTGCCTAGTACTTGACTAGGAGTCAGGACGCTGGCTGGGGGTTGCCTGTCCACTTTACATAAGCCATTCTCCTTCCCTCGAGGAGAGTTTTGCACTATACAGATGCATTAGAATCTATAAGGGCCCTGTTTAAGAATAGATTTCATCTTGATAAACCCATGCTAAGATAAAGATATCACTCCATAAAAAGATGCATCCAATCCAACTTAACCCACAAAGCATCATAGCTTAGCAACACAGTGCACTGTCGAATGTCACGTATTTTGGGTTGGTTGTCTGGGGGCTTTGGATTGCTATCTCTTCCCACCAATGGGAGAGGATCATACTTCCATACTGCTACCACAGAAAAAAATAGCAAATTCAAATTTGAAGTACGTACAATTTCTAGTGAAGGCATGTTGCTTTCATATTGTTGTAAGGTCAAAATGCTGCAGGTCAAATCATCAAAAATTCAGGGACTATCTCATTCACTAAACTGAAATAGTTATGTACACACATACAGCTCTATGTACAGAGAAGAAATATAGTGAAAGTCATACATACTACAGTCATGGGCATTTCAACATTATTTGACTTTTGTGTTAGTCAGGATTTTGTGACTGTGACAAAACACTTGACCTGAACAGCATGAGGATGTATTTTGGTCGTGGTTTCAGTCTATAGCCGCTAGCTCCACTGTTTCTTGGCCATGGTAAGACAGAGCATCATGATGAGCAGGGAAGAAAGGTGCAAAGTTGACCATTTTGTGACAGCCAAGAAAGAAGAGAGACAGAGACAGACAGAGACAGAGAGTGAGACAGAGAGATCAGATATCACTTTCAAAGGCCCACCCCAAGCCTCACCTTCCAAAGTTCCCACCACTTCCCAAGCCCCAGTAACAGAGAAAATAAATTATTAGACTAGATATTATTAGACTAGTAAAATAAAGCATCTTGACTCAGATATTTAAAAACAGTTGTCTGCCCCCTCACTTCAGTGGTGGTCCCTGGATCAGCAGTAGGAGAATCACTTGGGAGCCGTTGACAGTTGTGGTTCCTGTCAACCTCTTGAGTCTGGAAGCCTGGAGCAGTCTAACTCTGAGGAGCACTGTCCTGAGGGAGTCCCCAGTGGCACAGAGGCTAGGCAGGACACAGGACAGTCCTTCTATGTCCCGGAATCTGTAGCAGTCTTGGAATCTACCCACTGAATATCAGCGTCAGTAAGGATCTGTTTTGCTTAGGTTTCCGGGATTCTCAGCTCTGGTGTGGGGCAGGAAGAGGGGTGAGCGGGAAGGCTCACCCCAGCTAGGGGCAGCCAGAGGTCTGGCTTCTGCTTCTAATGGCTGCAAGCGTGGAGCAAGGGAGGCTCGGCTTTGAAAGGGCTCTTTCAGATCACAGCTGGGAGCACCTAGCAAATCGGTATAGTAACAACTGTCTAAATGGTGCGAGGGCCACAGAGCCTTCTCTAGGCAGCTGGCCAGGTTGTTACAACCTACTCCTGGCAATAGATGCTACAAAACCATGCCCCAGACCCCAAGAGCACCCTCATCAGGCCCCTGGAAAGAGTGACTGACCTACCCAATCTCATAGGCTGTATAGAGGAACCCAACCACCCATGCTAATGGTCATGGTACCTCTCCTCTCCTCCTCCTCCTTCTCCACTCTCTATCTTTCTCTTTCTGCTTTCTGTGAGCCAGAAAGAGCTAGAGACATGAACTGCTCATGTAGTTCCCATCCACTAATGCCTAGAGAATAAGGGCCCCCAGGCCAGTTGCTCAGCCCTCTGCCCTGTGGCCCAGGAGCCACCATATTATAATCAGTGCATACAAATGATCAGTGCAAACTTGACCATCTTCTTCCAGGACATTTCAGCTAGGCACTATCTTCCAGCCCTTCCTTGCTCTTAGATGTGGCATGTGATCAGCGGGAGCCAATGAGAGATGAGTAAAATGGGCTGTGTACCATTTCAGAGCCCAGGCTTTAAGAGCAGCTGTGCCTTCTCCACAATCCAGCTTGCTCTTTCTGCCAGCCAGATGCAGATGGCAACCACCTAAGAGTAATAATGGGGCCACAAAATGGAGAGAGCCAGGACTCTGAGTCACTGAGTAAAGAACAGTCAGGTCAGATTCACACATACAGAGTGCCAGATCAGCAGTTTCAGAAGGAACAACCTTGTGCTGGGAATCCCTGTTTTGGTATTGTGTTTGAACCAATTGTGCGTTCTGCGGTCTATTTGTTACTGCAGCCCTGGTTAACTAGCATGCACTGGCACTCAGGTCACACGGGCTCCAGCCGTCAGGAAGATAGCACCTGGAGGGGCCCCTTTTCAGTGGAGCAGGAATCTCCAACATTGATCACATCGTTCACTGATCACCACAGCTATCTGCATCCATGTAACACACATGTGGAAACTTAATCAGAAATGTGACAGCCTAAGGAGGTGGGGCCTTTAGGATGCGATGAAGGCACGAGGTTTTCACTCGTGGAGTTACTGGCATTTTTAAATGACTGACAAGCCAGGTGCTGGTGGCTCACACCTGTAATCCTAGCTACTCAGGAAATTGAGATCTGAAGATTACAGTTCAAAGTGGACCAGGGCAAGAAAGACTCATCTCCTGTTAACCATTAAAAACACCAGAAGTGGAGCTGTGGCTCAAGTGGTAGAGCGCCCTGAGTGTCTTCTGCCCACGCCCATGAAGTGGGTGCCTCTTCCTTTTTCACAAGTGAGTAAATGAAAGGTCACAGATCTTGTAAGGATGGAGGTGAGGCTCAAAGGTGGATGAGAACTCTTGCAGAGAGGGACAAGGGAGGCTCCCAGGTCCCTGAGATGGCAACTGAGAACTTAGAGGCCTCCTTCCACTTCCCTTCTTGACCTAGAACTCAAATACACCAGGCTGCAAGCCAGGGGACTGCCTGACCTTCGGGCAGGGTCAGCATTCTGGGTGGCCTTGTCTCTCTGTGGTGGCTCTGGAACAAAATGTATGTGGCATGAAGATACCCACCCCCACCCCCATGTACCCACTACCCCTGTATATTGCTAAGTACAGCCTGGTGGCTGGAGCACTGGACACCCCGGAGAGCAAGCTCTACACAAGAGGGCTCTGAGAGAACAGGGGTTAGCCCAGAGCAACAAGGAGTCAGTGCCAGCCTACCTCCACATTCCATTTCTCGATACTGCAGAGAAGCAACCAGCCTACCTCACCCTCTCAATCCCAAATTCCATTTGGGTGGCTGACCTCCACCTTGGGTAAAGCCTGGGAGCCTAGAGATGGAGGCTCACAGAGCTCAGGTCCCAAAGAAGGAAGGGCCAAGAGTGAGGGGCAGAGGAAGGGCAAGGTTGGGCTCTTTGAGCTCATCCTGTGAGCAGAGACCCTCAGCCACCACATGGCCCAGGCAGGAAAGGAAACAGGAGGCTTCTCAAAATAGACCAGGAGCCGTTCAGCTCTGCAGCATTTCCCAGCTCCCACCATCTGCCGGAAGAGAGGCAGGGGGAGGGGAGGGCCTGTGTGTGGATGGGCGCCCACTGTCTGTGGAGGCCTGAGCCAAGCAGGCTGCCCACCATTCACCCAGTACCTTCCCCTGCCTGATTTGCAGTCATCTCCTCTGAACTGTTACAGCATCATTGCAAGGCAAGGACCACGGGTATCACACAGATAAGTTCATGGAAGTTCAGAGAAGTCAAGTGGCTTGCCTAAGGCCACGCAGCTGGGGATGTAGTCAAACTGTATTGATAGGAGTTTAGTGCTAAGCCATCTATCCCCATACGCCTTGTGGCTTGGCAGCAAGACTGGCTGGCCTGTCACCTGGAGCCAGCATGGGTCTGCGGTCTTTGGAGTGCACTTAATCTTAGCAAAGCCCCCCCAAAGACACCAAGTCTGTGACTCACCATGGATGGCCAGTCATTAGTACCATCACCCCTGCTTGTGGCTGCCTGTGAGTGTCACAGTGAGAGGAAGTTTGGTGAGACGCGCTAGGGAAGCAGGGGTTGGACATTCTAGATGGGCCTCAAAGGGGTGGCCCTGGTTTGTGTTAGGTACAAACCCAGCCTCTGCCCCCCTCCCACCCTCTCCTGGACATCTACTGCAATCAACTGGGGACCTGCCACTATGACCCAGAATTCACACGGAGACCTGGAAATCCAGTCATCAGAACTGCCTTGAAGTCAGGGACGCTATCTGCCCGGGGATTCCTCTCTGTTAGGCCTGAGGCTGGGGTGCTGGAGGACCACATCTGAGGTAAGGAAGCCAGCCAGGACATCAGCCTGTGCTTCATGCAGTCATTCCACACATACAGTGTTGGTACCTGGAGACAAAACTGAAATTCAGCTCCTGGTCCCTAATCCAGGGCTCTTTCTGCACTCCCAGGCTTCTTCCTTCAACTGTCCCTGATGGCAACCTCATCTCTCAGTGGCGGATGGAGGACTTTATCACCCCGGCCTCAGGGGCCTTGGCTCCTGTGCTCTGCTGACAAGGTGGGTGGCATTCTGAACTGAGTTGAAGCCAGTCCTGGTCTTGAGCTCAGGACCTCGCCACTCAGTTTTTTTCTCTCATAGCTGGTTCTCTACCACTTGAGCTAAGCCTCATGTGTGGCTTTTTGCTGGTTATTTGGAGATATTTGTCTGCCTAGACTGGCTTTGAACCATAATGAGGAGAAGAGGAGCTGGGAGTCCTTCCTGTCTGTCCTCCTGCTCCTATCTGACTGCTGAAAACTTCAGAGCTCCAATACCCCTGCTGGAACTGAAAAAACACACTTGGCACCAGGTCTGGTGGATGTAGGCCACTCCAACCCCAGTGGTCTAATCAGAGGAAATGAAGGGCTTCAAGTCCTTCCTGAAATCCCACAGGCAGGAAGACAGGAAGGGGAGGAAAAGGGAAAGAGGTGAAAGGAGAAAAAGGAAGAAGAAAAGCCATGTACAATGCTTTGGATGAGGAAGAGAGGAGAAGAGAGAGGTAAGAACTGGGGTCTAGGGATGGCAGCCCTTGTGGGAAGGGGAGGCAGTGGAGTCTGTATCAACCATCTTCCCACTGGGCAAGTCAGAGCAAGAGGGGCCGGCATCCCAGATCCCACGGACCCTAACCGGAAGAGGTACATGAAGGCAGGGTTGACTGGGGCAGGCTTCTGGAAGGGGAATCACTGCAGAAACCACCAGGGGGAATGGGTTGCGACACCCTAGCTAGTTCAGGGACTAAGCACATAGGCCCCACAGCTCTTTCTCTGTGGGGTTCAGAGGCTGTGGGCCTCACTATGGGCTACTCACACAGGGCTTCCAGACACCACCTAATGGGGAAAAGGACCATGAAACCAGCAAAGACATGGCTGAACCCCCTGTACTATGATCCAAACCTAGAGAACAGGCCTCAGAGCCAAGGGAAAATCAAAAGGATTCCTGAAAATGGGGAGCCAACATGGAGCTCCCAAAGTTTGGCCTCATGGGCCTGCCCTAAACCGGGGCTTCCTGGAGCTCTGGACGTTTTCAGCAGTCAGATAGGAGCAGTAGGACAGACAGAAAGGACTCCCAGCTCCTCTTCTCCTCATCACGGTTCAAAGCCAGTCCAGGCAGACAAATATCTCCAAATAATCAGCAAAAAGCTATACCTGAGGCCTGGCTCAAGTGGTAGAGAACCAGCTATGAGGTCCTGAGCTCAAGACCCAGGACTGGCTTCATCTCCATTCAGTGTGAGATACTGGATAAGTTACCGAACCTCCATGAGACTTGGTTTCCTCTTCTCTAAAATGGAGATAAGACAGTAGAGTGAGAATTAGATGAAGTGTGTATGTAAAGCACGTGGCAGAGAATGTGACGTTTAGAGAATAGTAATTGTTGGGTGATTGCTATTTGTTTTTGTTACTGCTGTCATCTTTGTTACTGTCCACCTGCCTGAGCTTAGCGCTGGAACTATAACAGAGTCATAACATAGACCCCTTGTTTCAGAATTTCACAAATCTCTGAGGTAGGCCAAAGCCAAAGGGGAGTTGTTCATATTTTAGTATAAATTAGTTTTATAAGCAGAGAGGAGACTTCTCAGTGAAAGATACAAGTCTATGAGTAAGAAAGGCCTCTACACTATGAAGAAATTCTTGCTGAAATCAGGGTTTCAGAAGAATTCATCCATCCTGTTTGGTTTTGTTGGGAGGGGCTAAGAGGGTGACGATGCAGATCTGACTCTGGGGAGGAAAATCTGTTTCCACAAAGATTGTTTGAGATTCTGGAAACATCCTGCAGCAGACTGAGGGAGCCCCATCCATTTGAAGTTCCTGAAAGGCTGTCCCATCTGCCACAGACCCCTTGTTGTTCTCACCCCAGCCCAGCCTCAGCCCAGCTCCGGCCAGGATTCCACCCCACCTAGACCTTCAGCTCCAGCACCCTGTGTCTCTTGACCTTGTTCCCTGGGGAAGAGATTCAAGCTGACTTTGGAAAGTTGGCCAGATCTCCTGCTCCACGCTACCCTCCTCCTTCCACAAAACAGTTTCTGGGCCTGGCCTGGGTGACCTTCATATCCCAGGGAGGCAGGGCTTGGGAGCCCAAAGGAGGGGGAGCTGGGGACCTGGTGGACTGGGTGACCCAGATTCCACTTCCTGCCCTGCTTTCTTCCATTCCCATATACCAGCTGGGGCAGGCCACTGACCATAGGCCAAAGGGAAACCTTACACCATGGCCTCTGCTAGAAACAGCAGTGCCAGCCTCCCTGTCCCTGCCTGCTCCCCCCCTCCCCCAGAGCTCTGAGATGGGCACATCAAGCAGGCCCTGCCCACAAACACCTTCTCGTGGAGTCCAGAAATCAGCCAACCTAGTCTAGTCCCCACCACATTTCACACAAGCACAAACAGAGGCTCACAGACCCACCCCCTAAAAAAAACTACACAATGAATGACTGGAAGAAGTCATATTTGTGTTAGTCCCAGGTCTTTTGACTCTAGGTTCTGAGAAAGCCCAGCAGGTACTTGTGAAGTAGAAAAGTTACCCTTGTAGGCCAAGGTACTTTCAACATCCACTTGCTGGCCCCCACCAGTTGTGGAATTGTGGCCTGGTGGGGCTGTTGGTGGAATGTAGGCTGGGGGAAGACAAGGTGGGCAGTCAGAATGGATAGTGGGAAGCTGACAAGGCATTCTTTCCATAACAGAACAGAAAGGGTAGCAACAGTTGGGTTGTGATTCCTGCACAACTAGAAAGGAATTGCCCACCTGGTCAGAAGTTGGCGTCAGCCTGCCTGACCTTTGTATATCTGATTAATGCCTATTTTTTTTTTGTGTAACCAGCTTATATAAAACCCAGGGTCTCCCTTCCCTTGAGATCCGAACTTCCTTCTGGCACTAGCCATGTTCTCTCTAAAAAGTGGTCGTGGTTCCTGAGGGTTTGTGTCCCGACCCGCAGGACGTCAACGAGGGCAGTGAACCTAAGCGAGAAGGAATGAAGGGACAAGAGACACGAAGAATGACAGCAAGACAGGGATTCTGATCAAGCTGCAAATTTTTATTTTTCACACAGGGGTATTTATATGCTTGGAATAAGGAAGCTTTTTCATTGGCCGTGAAGGAAGCTTTTTCATTGGCCGTAGCAGCTGCAGGATGTTTGCTTAGGGCAGGGGGAAAGGGTGGTCGTTAGTTGCAGGATGTTTGCTTAGGGCAGGATGAGGGTCGGATTCTGTAAACTCAGCCTCAAGATCTTCCAGTGAGATAGTCAAGCCTATCATGTTGAGAGACTCAACTTTTGGCTCCCGACAGGTTTGCAATACCAAAATCCTTGCTGGTTGAGTGGATGGCTGTGTAGATGATGGAATAGAAGTCGGGCTGGATGTGTCCCCCACTAGGCGGTGACAGGGAAACCCAGTGTTCATTACACCAGCTTCCAGGAAAGGACTAGTCCCAGTCCTGTTGTGCCTATATGGTGGCTACAGTTGGTGTGCAGGCCAATCAGGGACTGATTTAGTAGTGTTCCAGAGTCATGCTTTCTCTGGAGTTTCTAAGGAGCTCCTGCTTTCTCCTCTAGTGATGGGGAGGTGATGGAATATTCCATGTCTTAGCTGACCTCTAGGAAATTCACACAGTGAACCCTACAGACAAGGTCCCAGGACCTGGGAGACAAATGAGCAAACAAAGGCATGTGTGATGACAAACGTGTGTGCCAGGTGACAGGAGCCAGCGTGCTTGACGTGCATTTGACAGAGGGACAGGATGGGTAGATTGGTGGGTGAGGTCTTCACTGTCTCTCTGAGGGCTCATTTAGGTGATATTTAGGCCAGAAAATGAGGAGGAATGACCCCCAGAGAAGCTCTAGCAAACAGATTTTTCAGGTGGCCAAAGGCAGCAGGTACAAAGGTCCTGAGGTGCGCAAACACAGGACACCATGGATGGCTACACTGTGAGTGAAGATGACAAAGCCCTCGGAGGAGTTTATAGGGCTGTCCAGAGCCAGTTGACACAAGAATTGTGACCAGAGTGTCAAACTGAGAATCTACTGCGGTTTAAACTCAGAATCTCTCACTTGCTAGGCTGGTACTCTACCACCAGAGCTATGCCTCCAGCCTAGCTTTTAGCTTTTTTGTTGGTTAATTGGAGACAAAAAAAAAATCTCACAGACTTTTCTCCCCCAGAGGGACTTGAACCACTATCCTCTAAACCCTAGCCTCCTGAATAGCTAGAATTATAGACATGAGCCACCAGCACTCAGCTTGGATCCTATTCTTAAAAAACCGTGGAGCCAGGGAAGATCCTAAGCAGGAGTACTGGTGGCTAATGTTATGGTTTTAAGATGACCTTTCACTCTGAGTGAAAGGGTGAACAGTGGTAGAATGGACAGAGATGCTGCCATCAGACCAGCCAGGAGGCCGGTGGCTGGAATGAGAGATGATGATATCATCCAACTGATAGCAGCAGTGTTGGTGATGATGACAGAAGAGCTCACAGGCGTGCGGGAGGGAGAAATCAGAATGGCTGCATGGCTGCCATTCACGAGGCTGGGCAGGACGGAATGAGCAGGCCCTGGGCCTTGCACAAGCTAAGTTCCATATGCTAGCAGTGTAGAAGGGGTCATGCTGAGCAGGCAGTTGGGGATTCTCAGCACAGGCAGTAATTGGGGACAATCACATTATTTGTGCTTCTGTGTTCCTGTTGGCCAAGGGCCTCCCCACCAGACATGTCCCCTGAGGGCAGGAACTGAATTTGCTCCGGATCCTTTTTTCAGCATGGGCATAGTGCTGCCCTGGGTCCTGGGGTGAGGACTTGAGGCCTATTTGTGAAGTAAACAACTGAACGGGCAGAGGCCGGAACAGCTCTATCTCCAACCGGCCATTATCCAGCCTGCCTGCTGCTCCCAAGGGAAAGTCACGCCATTGGCCTCAGCTTTCCCACCTCTCCAGCTGGTCTCCTCCACCCCCCACCAACTTCCTGCCAGGAAGTGCAGCTTCCCCCTTCACCACTACTGCCCTCCCTCCCATAAATCATTAGCTAGAATCACCTCTCCAGGGAGCAGCACTCCCTTTACAAGAGCACTTCCGCCTCCCATTATCTAGAAGGATCCTTGAAACCACCCAGGGTAGCAGCACACCTACACAGAACAGGCAGAGAAAGATGAAAGGTGCCAGGAAGCTGTTAGGGCAGCCCGGAAGGAATGCAGGAAATAAAGCTCCCGCTTCCCAAAGCAACCCAGGGGCACCTAAGAAGGCATCTGGCCTCATTTGTTGAAATTCCCACTAGCTGGGTGGCTTATGAACAACAGAAACTTATTCCTCATAGTTCTGGAAGTCTCAGGTCAAGTTGCCAGCCCATGTGGGGGTGT
This sequence comes from Dipodomys ordii, assembly GCF_000151885.1. Classification (NCBI taxonomy): domain Eukaryota; kingdom Metazoa; phylum Chordata; class Mammalia; order Rodentia; family Heteromyidae; genus Dipodomys; species Dipodomys ordii. The sequence continues at coordinate 3,611,619 of NW_012267341.1, forward strand.
CTGGAGAGGGAGGGCCTGCTTTCTGGCTCACAGAGGGAGGAAATCTGGGGTCTTCCATTGCTTATCAAGGCAGCATTCCCACTCTTCAGAGCACCACGCTGGTGACTTAATCACCTCCCAAACGCTCCACCTACCTCCTAATTCCACCTCCTTGAAGGTGGTGTGGCCGCTGAGATTGGAGGTAAGGACCTTGATGGTGTGTGAATCTGGAGAGGCTGCGACCGAGTAGCCAGGGTGATGTCCCAGGCATTGTGACTTCTGACCAAAGGAGAGTACCAAACTGGATGGGGGAAGATGTCGCACACAGGGGCAGAAGGGGGTGAGGAGGTGAACCTCTGTGCTCAGCTCGCCCCACTTTGAATCTTCCCCTCCCCCCAGCCGTTTAGGTTCTACCATATTCCAGGCCCACCCCTCCCTAGAAACTCACACTAGTGCCAGAGGTCTCGCTGGAGGACATGGGAAACTTGCTGCATTGCTTTAGACAACTTCCAGGGCTTCCATTTCCCTCTCTGATACATGGGGAGTTGGAGGGAAGGTGGCAGATCCCTTCTAACCCAGGACAATTCTGCATCTGCCTTTCATGTGAAGGTCCTTGAGCTCCAACTCTGACCTGTCCCCAGAAAGTCTTGAAGACTGAAATGAAGTGTCTCCCACTCCACCCCACCCCACCACTACCCCCATCCAGAGCTACCACTCTGGTGACACTGAGCCAAGAGGCTTTCTGGGAGCTCCTGGCCATTTCCTAGCAGACACATGCCACCTGTTCTCTGCACACAGGCCCCATGTCCCCAAGCTTGGAGCAGTTTCCCTGTTAGGCAAGTCTGTAACAGGAAGGAGACTGGATCTAAATTTGCTTGGAAAACCAATTGTGCAACTTTGTCTACCAGGAGGAGGCACGTGGCCGACGGGAAAGGCTGTCTGAAGGAGCCAGAGCCTTCTGTGAAATGAATATCTTGGCAAGACCCACCAAGAAAAATGTCCTTTGGACGTCACTAACTTTCAGTCACTGCTGATTTCTTCAGAGCTGACTACTGTGTCCTGTCCTGGCATCCCTGGAGACTGAGCCATGCTGGTTGTTGACAAGTGCATGTGGGATTGCAGAACAAAGGGAACCCTCACCCAGACTTTCCATTGGTACCTTGAGATGGTTCGATGGTGGCCCAACCCCTGTGTTTCCTCCTCTCCCAAGGCCATCAAGGAACAACTGAACTCAAGCCTAATAAGAAAATAAAGGCAGGTGCTGGTGACTCATGCCTATAATCTCAGCTACTCAGGAGGTTGAGATCTGAGAACCACAGTTTGATGCCTGCCTGAGCAGAAAAGTCCATGAGACTCTTTTTTTTTTTTTTCCGGTCATGGGGCCTGAACTCTGGGCCTGGGCACTGTCCCTCAGCTCTTCAGCTCAAGGCTAGCGCTCTACCACTTGAGCCACAGCGCCACTTCCGGCTTTTTCTGTTTATGTGGTGCTGAGGAATCGAACCCAGGGCCTCATGCTTGCAAGGCATGCACTCTACCTCTGAGCTACTTTCCCAGCCCTCCATGAGACTCTTATCTCCAAGTAACCACCAGAGAACCAGAAGGAGAGTTGTGGCTCAAAGGGATCGAGCACAAAACTCAGAGACGGTGCTCAGGCCCTTAGTTCAAGCCCCATGATTTACAAAGAAAGAAAGAAAAAAAGAAAAAGTAAACGCAGAGAACAGGACAGAGGAATGGGGGAGGAAATTTTGATAGTGTAGCTATACATTTTTCTTATACCCTCAGGTGGTTTTGAAGATAATGTGATCTTTGAAACCTTGTTTGGGGTAAGTACATAGCAATGGTCTTTATGTATTAGCTACTCCATGCTAGAAACAGGGCAGGGTGCTTGAACTCAGGGCAGGGTGCTTGAACTCAGGGCCTGGACTCTGTCCCTTTAGCTTTTATGCTCAAAACAAGTACTACCACTTGAGCCACAGCACCACTTCCAGCTTTTGTGGTGGTTCATTGGAGATGAAGAGTTTCTAGACTTTCTTACTTGGGCTGGCTTTGAACCGAGATCCTCAGCCTCCTGAGTAGCTAGGATGACAGGTGTGAGCCACCAGCACCCAGCCAGGGCTGGATCTTATGTTATCTCCATCTTCTGGTGGCCCTGCAGAGAAGGTTTTCTTTAGCTGCATACGCAAAGAAACTGGGGCTCTGAGGGGGCCACATAATCACTTAGCAGGATGAGGAGCTGAACTCCAACTGGGGCCCGTCTGCTTCTCCTCTGTCCCTCCAGATCCCTTGTGGTTCTTCTGGAAAAGGATGGTTTAATGAGTGCCTTGTGAAAAATGACCCAGCCTCCTTCATCTGCTCAATGTGCCCTTAAAAAGTTACTAGTGTTTCCCCATGATCATTCCAAGAATGTTCCCTTGCTCCCCCTGCGCTCTTCTTCCCCTCCCCCACAAGCCTGGGAACCCATTCTGTTGCTTCCTCCTCTTGCTCAGGCCTCCAGAGGAGGCCTTCTCTGCCCTTCACCTCTGATAGAGCTTCCAGCCCCTGTCTCTCTCTCTTTCTCTCTCTCTCTCTCTCTCTCTCACACACACACACACACACACAAATGCCTGCCCTTCTCTTTGTAGCAAACACCCAAACACATTTGTGTGTTCACTATGAATGATGGCCTGTTTCTAGATCAGATGGTACATTAGAAGATTAGAAGCACATCCCTGCATCAAGTGAAGCAGGATAGGAGACACAGGGAAATTAATAAATATTAAAAGGACCAGAAGCAGACATTACAACCAGGAAGTAAAAACTGTGATACCAAAGCAACTAGCTCTCCTCCCACCATACCTACCTTGAGAGGTTAAGCTAAGGAACAGGAGACACAAAGATCTCCCCTCTCTTCCTCCTCCTTTGAGATGTTGAAGTGCTGTAAACTCAGCTGAGCATACAATAGAGTGCACCTGTCAGCTCAGAAACAGAAAGGAAAGCACAAACAGGAGGATTACAGTCCGGGCCTGCCAAGGCATAAAAATGAGAGAAGATATTTTGAAAATAATTAATGCAAAAAGTGGCTGATCCAGGGGTTCAAGTGACAAAAATGCCTGCTTAAGAAATGCAAGGTCCTTTGCCAGGCATTGGTGGCTCACACCTATAATCCTAGCTACTCAGGAGGTTGAGATCTGAGGATCTCAGTTCAAAGCCAGCTAAGACAGGAAACTTCCTGAGACTTTTATCTCCAATAAATCACCCAGAAAACCGGAAGTGGTGCTGTGGCTCAAGTGGTAGAGCGCTCTCCTTGAGCTGAAGAGCTGAGGGATAGTGCCCAGGACCAGAGTTCAAGCCCCATGACCGATAACAACAACAAAAAGAAGTGCAAGGTCCTGAGTTCAAACCCAAGGTCATCCCCCCACACACAAAAAAGTTGTAATTCTCTAAAAGGACAAGGAATTGGAAAGCATGCTTGGCAAAGGAAATTCCTAAAATCACGTATTGTGCCTGGGCTTGGGCAGGCCTCTCTCATCACCATGTTTTAGAATGTTAAACAGTACTCATCCACCCACAGCCAATATCTAATAAAAGTTTCAGCATATTCTCCCAGAAAGCCTAAAGGTCTGTGGCCATGGTCTTGTTTCCCTGGCAATCAGAAACCCAAAGATGAAGTCTGCTGGCCTCAAATATGATAGGAGAAAGCAGGGAGTAATGGGGAAAAAAGGAAGAAACATTTTCTGCTCCTTATGTGGGAAAAGGACTCAAAATGAGGCTCTTATCTGAGCCCCACTAATTTCTGAGCTGGGAGAATATTCTCTACACCTTTCACGGTATTCTGGATAACTAAGATAGGTGCAGTTTAGACTCTGAAACATGGAGGTAAGATCTACCCAAACCCATGGATAATAGGTGATTTTTAAAGACTTCCTCTTGCCTGGGTGCCTACAAATTGCCACATTACAAATGATGACCACGAAATGAAAACATGTTTGGGGGGAACATGTAAAGAAAGGGGGAAACAGGAACAGCGGAAGGAAGGGTAAGCAAATGTAGTTACTATATGCAATGTACATTATATAAAAAATGAGATATGTAACCTGAGGGTAGTGTTGGGAGGGGGAGAATGAAGGAAGGGATGATATTGACCAAGAAGCATTGTCCTCTTAACCTGACCTGTGAAATTGTAACTTCTTTGTAAAACTACTGAACAACAACAAAATAATATAATCTACAAGCCAGGCACTGGTGATTCATACCTGTAATCCTAGCTATTCAGGAGGCTGAGATCTGAGGATTGTGATTCAAAGCCAGCCTGGGCAGGAGAGTCAGTGAGACTCTTATCTCCAATTAACCACTAGAAAACTAGAAGTGGAACTGTGACTCAAAGTGGTAACTAGCCTTGAACAATAAAAGCTCAGGGACTGCAGGCAGGTCCTGAGTTCAAACCCCACAACCAATAACAACCAAAAAAAAAAAAACTTAACAAAAATACCCTATCTTTTTTACTCTAGTAAAAGAGTTTACAGGGTTGTTGTTTTTTTTAACATCTCAAAGGAGAAGCAGATACACATGGTGCCTTAGGAACATATGAGTATGTCAATAAGTAAAAGAAGTAATAGGGAAGGGAATCGATGGCTCACATTGATAATTCTAGCTATGCTGAAGGCTGAGATCGGAGGATTGCAATTCAAAGCTAGCCAGAAAAGTCTGTGGGATTCTTATCTCCAATTAACCAGCAAAAAAGCTGTCATGCAAGTGGTAGAACTCTAGCCTTCAGAGGAAAAGGCAGAGGAAAGCACCTAGAACCTGAGTTCAAGCCCCAGAACACACACACACACACACACACACACACACACACACACACACACACGGAAGAAAGAAGGAAAGAAAGAAAAGTAAAGAAATAGGACAGAGAAAGCACTTGAGACGAAGTCAGCCATCTTGCGCTGTCTTCCTCAGTCTTTTCTTCTGGTAGTCCTAGGCTTAAACTAAGGGCCTTGGTGCTGCCCCTGAGTTTTATGCTCAAGGCTGGCACTCTACCACTTTGAGCCACAACTCCACTTCCGGTTTTCTGGTGGTTAATTGGAGATAAGAGTCTCATGGACTTTTCTGCCTGGGGTGCCTTTGAACCACACAGATCATCAGATCTCTGCCTCCTGAGTAGCTAAAATTGCAGGCATGAGCCACCAGTCTCTGGCCTCCTCATTCTTTTGTCCTTATTCCCTCATTCTTTTGTAGTACCAGCCTCCATTTCTTGGTCAGGCAGGCAGGTTTTAGCTTATCAACTTATCCTGCCACAGGCAAGTTTTATAGGTTACAATTTCCTAACTGCTTTTCTTCTAACTCGGATCAGCTTCCATGCACAACCACAGGTCCTTGAGATCCACACAGGAGAAACACTTCAGATGTCTTATAAAAAGGTGAGTCTCACAAGGCAAAAAATTTAGCATAACAGGGTTAAAATAGTGAGAAACAAGAAACAAAAGAGAAACATTGTCTGCGCTTTTTGTCAGGAAATGGGAGTTCAAGACTCAACATGACACCTGTTATCTGCTGCCTTTATTTATTTATTTTTTGAGTTGGGGGGGATACACAGGGTCATGTGGTCATGTGATCAAACAACCTTCAACCATTAGACAAAGTTCTCAGTGGCCAACATGGGTACCATTTACTTATTATTCTAAAATACAGAGATGAATCTAAGCCTTCCTGGATAATAAGTGAGTTTTAGGGCTTCTTTTTTTCCCAGCTATGCTTCTCATTTTCTTCTCTTCCTATTCATGAAGAGTTTTTAGCTTTTTATCATTTCAAGGAGAAGGCTGATTGATAGATAGCCTTTCTATGTCTCCCATGCTTAGAACTTAACATCAGAAAGGAAGCATGGTGGGAAGAGAGTTTAAACTGCTTTTGTAGTTGTTTCCTGGTTCTAGTTTCTGAGTCTGGCTCCTTTGGTATTTGTGTAAAACAATATAATTTCGCTGTCACCTCATCTGTCTTCCCTGCCTCAGACTGACAGCAGAGAACATCCCACTTTTCAGCTCCATTGTAGGGAGAATGGTTTGAATGGAAGTAGGAAGAGAACAAGAGCCCATGAAGGTGCCCTAGGCAGGGAGAGGGAGCCCGAGACAAGGCTGGAGAAGGAGTGCCAGCTGGCCTCACTCACGATTTTGGCTGAGGCACGGGCACCAGGGCCATACCCTTCCCAGCGTGGGCAGCCTGCCAGGAAAGACATCTTGAGAAGAGGCCTGTGAGCAAAGGGTTTCCAGGACTTAGCTTGAGACCGCCTCTTGGGGCTTCCTAGTCAGACTTGTCAGAATGAGAGTGAAGAACGTCAACCTCCTTTCTACAGAAAACACGTAAGTGGTGAGTTAGAGGAAGGAGTTGGCTGAAACTGGTGTTAACAGAAAGTTTAGGGCAGCTAAGTTGACCTCGATCCTTGTGTCTGGCCATAAAAGCATTCAGGCAAGATATGAGCATAGGAAAGGTGATAGGAAAGGTAGTAGAAAAGAAATATGGCAGAGAAAGAGCAGGTGGCACAGACATGCCACAGGAAGACAGAGCATCAGCCCGCTTCAGCCACCTGGCACCATCTTTCTCCTTACGAGCTTGGCCTTGGGTTAAATGGGGAGCATTGGCGTCCTTGAAGATGGCTTTCTGTTTTCTGTAAGGCTGTGACCCAAGATCCCTGCAAGGGGCATACATAATGTCACACAGGAGAAAGGAGGTTTCCTTTTTCCTAGATGCAGTGACCAAAACTATCCATTGCTGGCTCTATAGATCTTATTTTCAGGATAAACTCAGCTATTATAGCAAATCCATCAACCCTGGCTTACAAATTCATACCACCAGTGCCACGGCTCTGCCTGACGCTGTAAGAGGCAACTTAAAAACTGTTGGGCATTCCTGACTCCTCCATTTTATGTCTTTATCCTCTGTCCTGGGCTGTTTTTCTCCTGCAGTCACTTTATAGCCATCTTAGAACCCCCCCCAAAAGTTGGACCACTTGCTAGACGTCAATGACGGTCATGGTAACAAGGTGATAGGTGAGCCTGCACCATCTTGAGACAGCCTGTCAAAGCACTTCTGGACACATCTGCAACCTGGGACCATTTTAGTTCTTCCTATCTTTCTTATCCTCTGCCCTCAGCACTTCCTGTTTAACTTGAGAAGTGTCTATACCCTAAAGATGGCTAAGGGATGTACTGTAGTGCTGTCTAACCAAGGCGCTCACCATCATGTCTCTTTGTTTGGTGTATTGAGGCCAGTGGTTGGACCTGTCCAGTGGAACAGGTGGACTTTGAGCCTGGAATGGTAAATAAAACCACAGTTTCCCCTTCTACTTCAATTTTTTTGGTAAGAATTGGATAATTGTTACAAAGCAATTTTGGTGGTAATAGGATCTAAACTCAGGGCCTTGCCCGGCAGATACTCTACTATTTGATCCATGCCTCTAGTTCTTTTATAAAGCAACTCTTACTGTACCTAGTATTTGGCAAAGACTCAAAACTACTAGTTGTAAATTATGGGAAGATGTAAAACAGAAAGCCAAATGACAAGCAACTTGGGCACAGTATTTAGACTATATGACAAGTAGAGGATAATTACCCCTAATATGCAAAGAACTTATAAGTTAATAAGAAAAAAACTACCTTGAGAAATAGCAGGATAGGGCATGAATAGGTAATTCAAGAAAGAATAAATGTATCCAATAAGCATATTGAGAGATGTTTATGCTAACCTTACTAATCATGAACAAATGCTTGGAAATGATAATAATTTAATCATGTTAAAATTGTCTGATTGGGCTCAAAGTGTAGTTCAGTGATGGAGAGTCTGCCTAGCACACTAGAAGCTCTGAATTCCATTCCCAGCATTGCAAAAAGAAATATATCCACTTGGAGATTTTTAGTTTTCCTACTTAAAAAAAAAGGGAAATTAAAAATAGTTACTAAACCAGAAAGACAGCCAAAAGACTGGGGGAAGATCTTTACCAACAATACATATAACAAGGGCTTACTATCCAAAATATACAAGGAACTCAATAAATTATCCCCCTACAAGTAATAAACCAATTAATAAATTGACTAAGAAACTAAAGAGAGACTTCTCAGAAGGAGTAAAAATGACAAATAGATACATAAGGAAATGCTCAACATCACTGGTAATAAAAAGAAATACAAATCAAAATAACTTTAATATTCCATCTCACTCCAGTTAGATTGGCCAACACCAATAATTTCAACAACAAATACAGGAATGTGGAGAAAAAGTAATCCTATTGTACTGTTGGTGGAAGTGTAAACTAGTACAATCACTCTGGATGGTGGTTTGGAGATTCCTCAAAAAACTAAACATAGAACTCAGCCATACCACTCTTGGGCATCTACCCTGAACATTATAATTCATCCATATTCATTGCTGCATTATTTATAATAGCCAACTAATGGAAACAGCCCACATACCCTACAATAGATGTGTGGATCAAAAAAAGTGGTACTTATACACAATGGAATCTTATTCATCCATTAGAAAAAATAATATTATATTGTTCACAGAAAAATAGATGGAACATCCAACATTCTTTCTACTCACTGTTCTTTTTTCTACTGGCTATTTTGATGCTAGTTCTGGGGCATGAACGCAAGGCTTCAGGTTCTTGAGTGGCTGCCTTTTTTTCCCACACATGGCTTTATTACTTGAGCTATGCCTCCAGTATCTACTAGCTATTTTGAGCATTTCAATTAGTTGTCACCAATGCTCATTACTCTAGTGAACTATAGAACATAGTTAGTCCCAAAGTCCAATTGCGCTCCTCTCCTGTTCTTTTAACCACATTTTTACCCCCCTCCCCTACACCCCTCCCCTTCTCTGGTAACCATTACTCTAACCTATGTCTGTGGGATCAGACTTTCATCTCCCAAATATAAAAGAGAACATGTGGTACTTTTCTTTCTGAAGGCAATATTTTTGAAAGATGGATAATATCCTGTGATGATAAGGATGTAGGAACCACAGGCAGCTGGAGAAGACATATGTCACTCTAATATTTTCACAGAGCAATTTGGTAGCTCTTACTCAAATTCACAAATTACTTGTTAGATTCTTTTCTGAGCACTGGAAGCTCATGCCTGTAATCCTAGCTACTCAGAAGGTTCTGAGGTCTGAGGATTACAGTTTGAAGCTAGAAAAGTAGGAAAGTCCATAAGACTCTTATCTCCAATAAATTACCCCTCCCCCCCAAAAAAAGCTAGGAGTAAAGCTCTGGCTCAAGTAGTAGATCTCTAGCCTAGAGCAAATAGAAGCTCAGGACAGCACCCAGACCCTGAGTTCAAGCCCTAGGACCAGCACCAAAAAGAAAAAAAGAAAAGAATATTCATTGTGCCATTATATAAAGAAAAATTAAAAACAACCCAAATGCTGATTCATAGATAGATCAGACAAATTATAGCATATCCAAATGACAGACTTCTAGGCAGCTATTAAATAGAATGAAAGATGTACATGAACTTTTGGAGAAGCATGGCTAGGATTTATCATGAAGTGGATAAAGAAGTTTCACAAATCTACAGACAGTAAGACTCTATTTCTGACAAGACTATACTTTTATATAGCCTTGTAATTTTTTTTGTAATTGCCCAGATAAATCTGGAACTATTGTGTCAAGTAGTGGTAGTTATTTTTGAGGGTTGGGATGACAGAAAAAATTATATCTAAGTTTCAAACAAATTCTTTGAAACAAGCTTGATTACAAACCATATGGTTGCCCATCACCCACAACCAACTCTCTTGAGCCACCAGGACATGGAATAGACCATAGCCTAAAAGCATTATCACCCATCTCTCAAGACCATGGGACATAGGCTGTGCAATTGTAGATACCCATGTGAGGCCTTTAAGTAAGAAATCCCACACTGCCGCTGGGTTCTGGCAGATCATACCTAGCAATCATAGCTATTCAGGAGGCTGAGATCTGAGGATCACAGTTTGAAACCAGTCCAAGCAGGAAAGTCTGGGAGATTCTTACCTTTGATTAACCACCAGAAAGCCAGAAGTGGCGCTGTGACTCAAAGTGGTAGAGTACTAGCTTTGAGTGAAAAAACTCAGGGACAGAGCTCAGGCCCAGAAAGAAATAAAAAGAAAGGAAGGAAGAAAGAAAGAAAGAAAGAAAGAAAGAAAGAAAGAAAGAAAGAAAGAAAGAAAGAAAGAAGGAAAGAAAGAAAGAGAAATCTTACATATTTTATAATCAAGCCATCTTCCTGCCTTAGCTTTCCAAGTAACTGGGTCTACAGGCACTTCTCAAGATATATTTTGTTATTTCTCATATTGTCTACAACAAGCACATACCTCATTTATGCTTGGAAATGAAGCATGATGGGGATAGGCTACTCAGCTTGCTGCAGCTCACCTTGTGGGCTATCCCCAAAAGTTAGAATATCCTTTTCAAATTTTCAAAAAATATTCACTTTACATCAATGTATAGATGGCCCAGAGAACATATAGGTAAGTGAAGCTCTCTGAGTGATGGTAGTGTGTTTTGTTTTCCCCTCATCCCAGGTAGTGAAAGACCAGGACCTTCACAAACAACAGTGAGCTCATCTCTTGCCCTGTGAGGATGGATGGTAATCCAGCTCCTCAACTTTGGGTCAGGATTGGGTTTTAGTGAAATAAAAACTATGAGTGATTTCTCTTTGGCTGAATTCCGGCCTCCTTGGCCCCTTACCCAGACATCAGAGAAAATAATTGGAGACACTCCTTATCCAGAAACAATAATAACAGTAACAATGTCAAAAGGCTCCCTCATTAAACTCCAAATCACGGTCTGTCCTACTCCAAATGGGGCTGGATAATTAAAAGAATAAAAAGTTCTTACCAGACTAGTTGACCACAAAGGACACAGCATGGGGAGAGAGGCAGTCTTGCTTTTTATTGGTTAAAAACAAAACAAAACCTTCTCCATCCAAAATTTCACCTATTTCATGTGGTTTTGAAGCATCAAGTAGATGGAGTGTTTCATCAACCTCAAACCAGTAGACTCTGTCAGGGACTCAAAGAAAGGGAGAACAAATAAGTCTCCTATTCCAAAAGGACACAGTAATCGGAATAGGTGCCTCCTTTCCTGGGGTGGGGGGGGGCAAGACCCACCCATAGGCATATAGGAGAGAACTTGGCAGCGGGGAGGCTGAGGAAGGAACATCTGGACCACAATCTTAAATAAGTCTCTATCGATCATGCTGTGATCCCTAAGGATCTGTAGTTTGTAAAGAATTTTGTCTTCCAGCTATCTTTCAGGAGCACCTTAAAAACACACTGGGAAAAATTAATGTCCAAGGACAGGCTTTGACCAGCTCCAACCCTCCAGGACATAAGTGAAAGAGGGACTGCTCCTGCCTGGTAACAGTGGACACACTTGGTGTGTGAGGTGCATCCTATGCCATTATACCAGTACAATGTCCTCCAATGCCCATACAACCCTACTTTACAGATGAGGGAACTGAGGTTTGGAGAGAATGAGTGATTTACTTAAAGTCACACAACTGGTGAGGAGTGAGGTTAGGAATCAGAGCCAAGATAGTGTGACTCTAAAATCAGAAATTACTGTGTTAGAGTATATAACATATATATATATATAAGTTATATACACACATAGATATGTATATACTCTGTTATATACATAGGTAGGTATATAGCTATATATATATGTATATACCTATGTATGTATATACACACATAGGTATGTATATATGTTAAACATATATAGAGAGAGGGAGAGAGAGAAAGAGAGAGGTCTCCAACTTAGGTATCAAGATAACTTAGGTTATCAAGATTACCACAAATTTTTATTGTAGCTTTCAGAAGAAAATTAGACATCTGAGAGTTGCGGCTAACTAAAATCGATGTGTTGGCTGCATTTCATTCTGGAGGCTCTAGTCTAAAGAATCCACATCCTTGTCCTCCTCCACATCTAGAGGCTGCCTACATTCTTAGCCCATGGCCCCTTCCGCCATCTTTAGAGCTGGCAATGGCCAGCCCAGCCTTCCTAACCCTGCTGCCTCTGGATCTCCCTGTTCTATCCTCCTTAAGGGTCATCCATCATAATTACATTAGACATCCAGATAATCCAGATCATTCCAGATAATCTCCTTATTTTAAGGTCAGCAGATTAGCACCCTTAATTCTCCTTCTATAAGCTGACATATTACTTTGGGTATTAGGACAGGATGTCTTTGGGAGAGCATTACTCTAAGAGGTTCATGATGCCACCAAATCCCCAAACAGAGCTATTATTTTCACCTAGAGATGGAGAAACTTGCCCCTACCAAAATGTCCAAAAGACTGAATCACAGCCAAGAAATGACAATGGAGTGACTGGCCATCACAGAGGCCATTTCCATTGCAGCTACCCCATCCTGTCCCTGGCAGAGTCTTAAAGATCCAGCACAAGGATTATTAACCTGCTTTATTCATATGAACTCTTACAAAAGTAATACAAATGCATACACACTATCCAAACATTACAGAAGTGACTCATGAGACACTGTGTTGCTCATCAGACTGTATTTCTGACTCTCCTAGGTATACCTTAGCTCTCTTTTCCTATTTTTCCCTGTCATCTGATTGTGTGCATTCATCTGTTTTACATCATGATAATGAAATACCTGAGGCTGGGTAACTTAGAAAGAAAAAAGGTTTATTCAGGTTTATTCAGAACTAATTGTTGGAAGTTGGCCTCTGCTCTACTCTGATGAGGAAACCAGAGTGGAGAGAATCACAATGGTGGGAGGAGCAATACTGCTCTGAGTGAGAGGAGAGATCCCATGGTGTAACAGGAAGACAGAGCAGGCAAGGATCCAGGTTTTCTCTCTTTCTCTTTTTTTTTTAATAGCAACCCTCTGGAGAGAATTAACTCAGAGCCTCTAAGAACTTTCCCAATCCAGAGCAGCACCTCAGCTAGATCTAATCCTTTCATACCAGACTCTGCCTCTTAAAGGTCTCTTGATATCATCGCACTGGGGATCAAGCTTCCAACACACAAACCCCTAGAGGACACACTCAAATCACCCAAAGACCAATAAAGGTGACCAGAAGTGAAGGGCATCATTGGTAGGCTCAGCCACAGGGAATGGTGGAAAACACACAGATGCCCTCTCCTTGCTCCTACATTTTCCTTGAAGAACCACAACACACCAAATGGAAAATGACAGAGCTGTGGGATGGAACTGGAACTCTGGGTCGACTGCTTGGAAGACCAGAGGCATACTGGCATCTGTCTTTGACTTTATGAGCCAGAAATAAAATTCAATGATGTGTATGCCAAGGAATTTTTGGCTGTTTGTTGTAACAATTCTCATTACTTTAGCAGACAGAGTTGTTTAAATGTGGTTAAACCTTTTCAAGACATAAAGCATATACATGGGTATAATGCATATCCTCACACAGCAATAGCGACATTCTATCTTGTTGGTCAAAGGGTATAAACATTCATCTCTGGCATGAATGAGTTCTGGGGAATCTAATGTCCACGTTGCGACTAAACTTAACAATGTGCGATGTTGCAGGCTGCCCAGGCAGGAGAGGTGTTGTAAGGTGATAGATGCAGAAGGTGGCTTAGTATGGGAACGATTTCACGATGTGTCTATCTATCAAATCATCACACTGTGTCTTCAATAGATACAGTTGCAATTTGTCAGTGATGTTTAAGTAAAGCTGGAAACAACTGGAAATTATATCTCAATATAAATGCCATGTTGTAACTGGTTCTCTTCACTGACAGCAGACTAGCCACATCAGTCCACTGGGTCTTTTCAATGGTGTCCTCATGAAGTTGTCTCACCATTTATTTACCTTATCATCAGCCCCTCCGTGGACATTTCAAATGACTCTTGGTTATGGTAACAGTGCTGCCAGTCATGTCCCCACACCCACCTGTTGGCACAGCTTTATGTGGATTCTGGAGGACAAGTTCCTATGGGCAGAGCTGCTGGATCCAAAGTCTCACCAGATACTTTATTTTTACCATCCCTTCCTCAGCAAGGATGTCATGTAACTTTCCCCTCAGCCTATACCAATGTCAGCTCTGTGAAGGACGTCTATTTTCCTGAATCCTTGACAATACTAATACCCACAAACGGTGTCATTTTGATAAGAAACAACAGCTCCATAAGGCCGAGGGCCTGGGGTGGACCCCAGACCCAGGACAGGGGGAAGGAGTGGGCTGGAAGTTGGGCCTGAGCCTGAGGATCAGACAGAATTGTGAAAGAGATTTGCTCACTGACGTGCATATTGTAAGCAACTAAACATGATGATTAAAACTTAAAAGCGCATGAATTTTAAAAAGATAATCAATGAAGCCAGGTGCCAGTGGCTCATGTCTGTAATCCTAGCTACTCAGGATGCTGAGATTTGGGGATTGTGGTTCAAAACTAACCTGGGCAGGAAAGTCCAAAAGACTCATCTCCAATTAAGCACAAAAAAAGCCACAAGTAGATCAGTGGATCAAATGGTAGAGCTCTAGCCTTGAGTTAAAAAGCTCAGAAACAGTACACAGGCCCTGAATTCAAGCCCCAGGACTGGCACAAATAACAGCAATAAGAGCAGTAGCAACAACAACATTAATAATAATCAGTGACCCAGCAAGAAGTATAGAACACTCAGAAGCTAACAACTTAATAAAGCAAAGTCTAGTCAAGATAGTGGCAAAGTAATAGGGAATCACCCTAGATCTCTCTAATCAAACAGAGATTTAGGGTCCTGTTAACACACACCTCTCTTCCAGAGACAGACAACAAGAAAAATATAAGCAGAGAATCCCAAGAATGAAGAAGAATTTATACCTAATACACACAAGGAGGGGAAATTGCAAAGTGCCTTCCCCCTACCCACCATCCTGCTCCTGCAGCACAGCTGATGAGAGCTGGCCCCACAGCTGGCCAGGATGCAATCAGTGCACACAGTGACACCAATCCGCAACACCAGACTGTGGCATCCAGAAGCAGAAAACCTTCACAGAGCTGCCAGTCATCCCAGAACCAATGCCAGGAACTATGAGTTCCCTATGGGAGAGCAGCTTTGGTAGTGACCCAGGGGGTTTGGCCTGGACCCCTCCCTCCCACCCAGGAGGGGACACCACACCAGAAGAGGGCAAAGAAGCCAGAGCCCTTCCTCTCCTCTCCGCCCCCCCTCCCCATCATCTACTTTCAGTGACTGACCACCAGGACCAATACTGACTGGGCCCTAGGATCCTGCATCTACAGCCCTGGGTACCTGATGAAAAACCTGATCTGCTAAAAGACAGTGGACCATCTCCCCTGCACCCTATGGGATCCCGCCCCTTCCCAAGCTCACACCCATTCCAGAGGCCTGAATCTAGCTCCCAGCCCCCACCCCAGGCCATACCAAGCACCCACCAGGCTGAGAAGAACACTCTAGACAAGGGGCTGAGCATGGGCTAGTCCACCCAGTGTGAGTGCGTTAGCTCAGGGCCAAGCACATGCAGCCTACTGGGCATGAGCAGTCAGCCCAGGGCCAAGAGAATGCCAGTCCAGGGTCCCAGTCCCTCAGCTTGTAGGAAGTAGACACCAGCCTAGGACCAAGAAGGTACCAGCCTGGGATACTAGTGGGGACAATCTCCTGCACCACCCTGTGGGAGTCGACTTCTCCGTGGCCGACTCCTGCTCTAAGCCAGGACTTGGGCAGGGACAGCCTCCCATTAAAGCATACTGGAAACCTGTGCACCCCGCCACCCCACTTCCCTTCTAAGGCTCAAATGAGACAGGTCCTGGCCTAAGCCTCTCTGGAAATAGATGTCAGTCCAGGACTCAGGCAAAAACAAGCCCCCTTCCCCCACACACACTACGACTAGTGGGAATCTGCCTACCCCGGACACAGAACCAGGCCAAGACACTAGACTCCTGTGTTCCACATAATGGGAACATGTCACCAGGCCTAAACCTGTGCCCAAACAGAAGACCACCCTGATATCAATTCAAAATGGATCAAAGATCAACATTAGACCCAAAACTTCGAACAACCACAAGAGAGAGTAGGAGGGCTGGGAAGGTGGCTCAGTGGTAGAGTGCTTGCCTCACATGAATGAGGCCCTGGGTTCGATTCCTCAGCACCACATAAGCAGAAAAAGCTGGAAGTGGTGCTATGGCTGAAGTGGTAGAGTGCTAGCCTTGAGCTGAAGAGCTGAAGGACAGTGCCCAGGCCCAGAGTTCAGGCCCCATGACCAGCAAAAGAGAAAGAGAGAGACAGAGACAGAGACACAGAGAGAGAGAGAGAGAAACATTAGAACTTATAGGTATAGGCAGAAATTTCTTGAATAGAGTCAGGGGCACAACAGATAGGAGACTTTACAAGTGGGACTACATCAAAAGAAAAAGTTTCTAGTTTCTGCACAGCTAAGGACATAATTACTAAACTAGAAAGATAGCCTACAAACTGAGGAAAGATCTTTACCAGCAATATATCAGGCCTAATATCCAATATGTACAAAGAGCTCCAGAAACTAACCCCTCCCAAACCTAAAAACCAATCACTAAATGGGCAAAAGAGCTACAGAAGAGACTTTTCAGAAGAAAAGGTATGAATAGCAAAGAAACATAGGAGAAAATACTCATTATCCCTGGCCATAAAGGAAATGCAAATCAATACAACTCTGAGATTCCATCTCACCCCAGTAAGATTGGCCAACATTGTGAATTCCAACAACAAATGTAGATCTTCCCTAGGACCCAGCCATGCCACTCTTAGGCATCTGCCCTGAACACCATGAGCCAGGATATGATAAGGACATCTGTACATTCATGTTCCCTGCCACACTGTTTACAATAGCTAAGATATGGAAACAGACCAGATGCCCCACAATAGATGAGTGGATCCAAAAACTGTGGTGCTTATACACAATGGAACTTACACAGCTGTTAGAAAGAATAAAATAATGCAGGGAAATGGATGGAACTAGAACAAATCATGTTAAGTGAGGTAAGCCAGGCTCAGAGAGACAAACGGTGCGTGTTCTCTCTGATATGCAGAAATTAGATCTAAAATGCACTGAGATACGACAAAATACACAGGATTCTAGACCAAAGAAGGTTACTCTTAGGAGAGAAACACAAAGGCGCAATGCCCAAGTCCCTTTTCTTATTTATATATAATATTATACATATTAACATATTAATAAGAACTCTAATTTAGTTTTTGAGGATTCTGTCTTCTTTACTTTATGTGTGGTGTATTCAGGTGTTTATCTTTGGGGGGGAGGGCACAGAACTCAACGGAAAAAGGTGAAAAAGTGCGTCAGTGGAGTTCACTGGACATTGATAAACGTGAACTATACAACAGGAGGATGACTATATTGGAAGAGTATACAATTATATAGTCAGGAGAGAGGGACTGGGAAGGAATGAGGGAACAGAAGACGCTATATGAAAGAAAATGTACTCATTATCTGACTCATGGGATCGTAATCCCTCTGTACATTGCCTCTATAATAACAATAAGGTAAATTTTTTTTAAAAAAAACAGTAAAGAGGGAACCGATGGAGGGGGTGGGGCAGGGCATTTGCTACATCATGTGACCCAGGCTTTCTTTCTCATGGACTCAAAGGGATGGAAGACACAGGAATCAACTCCCAGAGCCCTTGTGGACTACCAGGAATCCCACCTTACCTGCACCACTGGCACAAAGCTAGATCTTCAGTGGTCTTCACAGACAGGTTCGGGATAAAGTAGGAGTGAAGCTTACCCCTACTAAAACCCACAAAGTACTAAATAGAGGTCAAAAGCATAGTCCCTAAGAATTCATCCTACACAGCTGCTGGTGGTTTGAAACCTTAATTCACATTCCTGGGTTTAATGGAAACCTCCCAAGTGTCCCTCCTCCAGAGATTTAGGGAAGAGTGTGGAAGCAGAAGGTGGAAACTCTCTCTTCTTTTTCTGGAAGCTCAAGATGTGAAGGAGTAAACAAAAATAATGTGATTACACCCTATAAACCACAGACTCAAAATCATAAATAATGGCGCCAGTCAAGATTTCACAGAAAAACAAAAATCATGAAGGTGAAACTATTATACAGCTACAGAAACTACTTTGGATGGGAGAGGGGGATAGGGATGGCCTGATGATTAGCAAGACAGCCCAGGAGGGGGCATATTTGTAATCTCCAGCAAAAATGTTTCACCTGCATCTGAGGGCAACTCTAAAGCAGTGTCTCAGCTTTGGCACTTCTAACATGTGGGGCTCCATAACTCTTCCCTGTAGGGGCTGTACCACCCATTGTAGGAGTTCAGCAGATGCCTGGCTCCTACACACTAGAAGCTAATAGCATCAGCCCAACGCCAGACTGTGGCAAACAAAATGTCTCCAGGCATTGGCAAAAAAATATCCAGGGGGTGAGGGAGGGTGGCAAAGTAGTTGCTCACCCTATAATCCTAGCTATACAGGAGAATGAGATCTGAAAATCTCCTTTGGAAGTCAGCCCTGGCATATATATCCCATGAACCAGCAAAAATGTGGAATTGGAGGCATGGCTCAAGTGGTAGAATGCCAGCTGAGAACAAAAAAAAAATGAAAGGGAGACTTCCTGAGTTCATGCCCCAGTACTGATACCAGAAAAAAAATTTTATTTAACAAAGAATTGAGAAATGGCTGGGAGAGGACTGAGAACTGAAAGAACTCAGGAGAGTAAGAACCAGACCATCAGAAAGAAATGCATTTGGAAAGAGAACTTAACAACAGTGCAGCAATGTTGATGAAGGACAGAAATAGGAAGGTGAATAAGACGAGACAGAATGAAGAAAGTGCTGTGTTCAGTTAGAGAGAAAATAAAAGACATAGGACAAAAGGAGGGACAACATTACACAGTTAGAATTTCTAAAAAGAAAGACACAACAATGAAATACACTTGCTTAAAATAGAACTGAAGGACATTTTCCTGATATGAAGGAAATGAATCTACCTAAAACATAGTATATGTACAAAGGATATTGACCTAAAACAGTCAATCCCAAGACTTTCTCCTAATAAAATTATCAAACTTTAAGTTTAAAAATAATTCTTTCAGGGGCTGGGAAGGTGGCTCAGTGGTAGAGCGCTTGCCTTGCATGCATGAGGCCCTGGGTTCGATTCCTCAGCACCACATAAGCAAAAAGAAA
>NW_012267341.1:3631692-3815073 GCF_000151885.1 Dipodomys ordii
GGGATGGTAGGGGGAAAACAATGGAGGGGGTAACAATGCTCAATAGGAAGTGTACTCATTACCTTACTCATGTAACTGTAACCCTCTGTATAGTATCTTTACAATAAAAAATTAAAAAAAAAGAATTTTATGGTTTTTAACACTTCTACTTAGATTTTGATCCATTTTTAGTTAATTTTTACAGATGGCATGAGGAAAGGGTCCAATGTCAATCTTTTGTTTATAGCTATCCTGTTGTTCGAGGATCATTTGTTGAAGGTACTCTGATTAAAAACAGATGGTCATCAAAAAGCAGATGACCATAGGTATGTGTTAATTTTTGAACTCTCAACTTTATTTCTTTTTGTTTTTGGTTGTGGGGCTTGAACTCTGGGCTTGGGCGCTATCCCTACACTCTTCAGCTCAAGGCAAGTGCTCTACTGCTTGAGGCACAGCACCACTTCTGGTTTTCCAGTGGTTAATTGGAGATAAGAGTCTCACAGACTTTTCTGCTCTGGCTGGCTTTGAACCGTGATGCTCAGATCTCAAACTCCTCAGTAGCCAGGATTACAGGCGTGAGCCACCGGCGCCCGGATTCAATTTTATTTCTTTATCTCTATGTTCATCCTACTGCCAGATTGGTTAGATTTCTTTTTTGGGGTCCGGTTGTGGGGCCTGAACTCTGGGCCTGGGCACTGCCCTCAGCTCTTCAGCTCAAGGCTAGCACTCTACCACTTGAGCCACAGCGCCACTTCCAACTTTTTTCTTTTTGCTTATGTGGTGCTAAGGAATCGAACCCAGGGCCTCATGCATGCAAGGCAAGCGCTCTACCACTGAGCCACCTTCCCAGACCCCTGGTTAGATTTCTTTAAGCTTTATGGCAAATTCAGAACTTGAGGAATGTGATTCCACATGAACTATGGAATCAGCTCTGTGTTTCTGAAAGAAAGAACTTCTCCATTTCTGTGAGAGTGCACTGAATCTATAGATCATTTGAACAATACTGGTTTTTTTCCAAACCAAGAAAAAGGAACAACCTTTCAATTAATTAAGGACTCCTTAAATTCCCTCAAGAAAGGTTTTTTTATAAGTTTCAGTATTTTATACTTATGCCTCCTTGTCAAATTACATATCTAGTTTATTCTTTTTAATGCTATCATAAATCCAATCATTTTGTTCTTTTTTTCTTAATTGCTAATGTATAGAAATGTAACTTTTTTTTTAAGTACTGGGATTTGAACTCAGAGATTTGTACTTGCTAGACAGGTACTTTACTACATGGGCCATGCCCCTAAACCCCTTTTGCTCTGGTTATTTTTGAGCTGGGTGTAAAATCAGAGACCAGAGTATTAGTTATCAGAAATAGGGCCAAATATTAAAGGTAAACCCCTCTGTAGAGAGAAACTCCAGGTCAAATGGCTCGTAGTCAGCCTAAGCCTTTTTCTAGCCTTGCAGTTTCCCAAGCTGGCAGTTTTGCAGTTTATCACAAACTTCGCTGAAGGCAACTGACAACCTTGAGGTTTATCACCAGCTGTACTGAGTTGCTGTATTAGCCAGGAGCTCATACTAAAAATCATTTCTGCAAAGAAAATTTCAATGCACTCCCAACCATGGGAATGAGCTTCTACTGTTTTGAGATTTAAAATATACTACTCCTGCTCAAGACTATGTTTTGCTTCTGCTTCTGAAGCTCAAGGCTATGTTTTGCTTCTATAAATCTTCTTGCTCACTTTGACAAACCACCTGTGTGTGGTTTTCCCCTTTAAAAACCCTGCTGTGAAAAAGACCTCACCTGCAATATACTACCCAAATAGTGGGGTAGAGTGGCTGTGTGGCTAATAAAGACTCCTTGCCCTGTTTATCTGAGTCAGTGGCCTTATTTCCAAATTTGGGATTCTTCACTGGGTCTCACTTTTTCTCCAGGCCAGCCTGAACCACAATCTTCTTATTTATGTCTCCCACTGTTGCTGGGATGATTGTCCCTGAACCACAATACCTCTAAATCGCTACCTCCTGAGTAGCTAGGATTATGTTGATCTTATACTTTTTGAATTATCTGAGTTTCCTTCCTAGCGCTCATAGTTTTGTTATTGTTGTTTCTTTAAGGTTTTCTAAATAGGGGATCGTGTTCCTCTGTGAACAGAGATAGTTTTACTTCTTCCTTTCCAAACTGGATTCCTTTGATTTCTCTTGCTTAATGGTTCTGGCTAAACCTTCCAGAATAATATTGGGAAGCAGTGACAAAATACAGGCATCTGGCTTTCTGGGTCACAGGGGAAAGTTTTCAGTCATTCATTGAGTTTGTTATTAGCTGTGGGTGTTTCATAAGCGTCTCTCAACATGTTGAGGAATTTTCCTTCCGTTCCTAGTTTACTGAATGTTTTAAAATCATGGAAGTTGCCAGGTGCTGGTGGCTCACGCCTGTAATCCTAGCTACTCAGGAGGCTGAGATCTGAGGATCACGGTTCAAAGCCAACCCCAGCAGAAAAGTCTGTGAGACTCTGATCTCCAATAAAAACCACTAGAAAACCGGAAGTGGTGCTGTGGCTCAAGAGTTAGAGCACTCACCTTGAGCTGAAGAGCACAGGGACAGCGCCCAAGCCCCACAACCCACAAAATAAATAAGTAAGTAAGTAAAATCATGGTAGCATGGTGACTTTTTGTCAAATATCTTTTTTAGACCAGTTGAGATAATCATACGTTATTTTCCCTTTGTTCTAAAAAATGTAGGGTCGTCACTGATTGGCTTTATGTAGCACTGCCTTTGTATTCCTGGGATAAATCCAATTAGTCACAAAATATAATCCTCTTATCATACCATTGGATTTCATTTGCTGGTATTTTGTTGAGAACTTGTTCATCTAGACTCATAAGGGGATTACTGGTCTGTAGCTTTCTTGTGATATGTTCAGCCTTGGTATCAGGCTAATGCTGACCTCGTAAAATAAGTTAGAAGTTGTTTGTTTTGTTGTATATGTTGAATCGTTTTTTTTAGAAATGTTTTAACAGTGTTTGTAAGTGTTAAGTAGAATTCACCAGGGAAGCAATCTAGCCTTTAACTTCCTTTTGTTGGGAGTCTTTCGATTCTTTTTAAAAAGTATTTTTAAGTAGTTGTGCAAGGGAGTTGCCATTTAACAAAGCAGTTTATGAATACAATGCATCTTCAATGTTCTTACCCCCCTTCCCATACTTTTCTTAATTTTGTGGTATATACAATAGATTGTTGAGTACCTTCTCCCCTTTTCCCCCTTCATTTATTTACCCAGCTCCCCTAGGCCCCATCCCCAATCTTGCATGTATCCATTTTACTGGGTTTTGATCTAGTCTTTCGTTAAAACTATACTATTTGAGCTCTCCAGAGTCTATTCTCCTTCAGTTAATTCATTTGCAGCCACTTTCATATCATCCAATGTGTTTACTGTAGACTTATAGTTATGTTCTATATGAGGAAAACCATGCAACCTTTGCACCTTGGAGTTACCCACCACCAGAGACTTTGGATTTCTAATTTAATCTCTTGTTTAAGTACATAATTGATTTGATTAAATCTAAAATTAAATCCAACTCTAGATTCTATGCAAGAGATACACCTAATATAAACTGAAGCATTGAAGACTAAAGGATGAGCAAAGGCATACCAAGGCAAATGAAAATATTTTTGGGAGGGCTGGTAGAGTGCTTGCCTTGCATGCACGAGGCCCTGGGTTTGACTCCTCAGCACCACAGAAGCAGAAAAAGCTGGAAGTGGCACTGTGGCTCAAGTGGTAGAGCATTAGCCTTGAGCTGAAGAGCTGAGGGACAGTGCCCAAGCCCAGAGTTCAAGCCCCATGATTGACAAAATAGATAGGTAGATAGATCTACAGGAGTTTGAACTAAGGGGCTCTTAATTGTTAGGTGGCTACTTTGCCACTTGAGTCATGCCCTCTGCATCCTCCCCTTTAGTTGTTTTTCCAATAGTGTCTTGAGCTTTTACCCTGGAGCCAGCCTCAAACCACATCCTCTAACCTAAGCCGCCATGCCTGCCTTAATAATTTTGATGTTCTGACTTGATTAGCAAACACAATGCAGTTCAGCCTAAAATATATTAAGCAACACAAAAAGCCAAGCAATACTTCAAAGTTCCATTGAGCTAACATGCAGATATAACTCTAACCCATGCCTGTGCAACACATACTCTGGTTTGCTCCATTCAGCAGGCATTGATTATAACAATACACAGAAACCAGGAACACACAAGCAGTTTAGAGATTTGTGTTCCTCTCTCACAGTAGATCACATGGAGAGAAAAAGGCAGTGCAGCAATCAGCTCTGCTGAAATGCAGGAGACCTATACCAGTGAAACAAGTTTGGGTATTTGTTTCTCCTTTAATAGCCCAGGATTATGGATAGCTTTGTGCCATTTGGTGGCCAAGGACCTTCCAAGTTTCTTTCATCAGCCTCTTAAGGCTACACTATCTGCCTGATAGAAGACAAATTACCACTACATCCAGGCTGCTCCTGTGACAAGGTAAGAAAGATTGTGTGGCTGAACCGCAGTGGTAAAATATTACTTAAACACTTCATTCTAGTAGAGAAAACTTGTCACTGGGTAAACTCAAATGGTTTCTCCATTGGATTCAAGGTTCAGATGACCTGGGAGTGGCCTAACTTCATCACTGAGAAAAAGAATGGGCCAGATTTCAGGGGATCACAACCAGTCTAGGCTACAACCCATGTCTCTGGCCACCACATACCACCATGGCCCTTCTCCACGGCGGACAAACCAAAGTCCATCTAGTTAGTGTTCCCATGACCTCTGAGTGATACACAGATCTTTCATGCATTCAGGGACAGTTCCTTGTGGTCCGATGACCTATAAACTCAAGGGCAGTTGACCCACTCAGCTGGATGATGGCACAACATCAAGGAAAGGAAAACCCCATCCATGCTACCACTCAGAGTGGAAAGCAGGGCCTTACACAGTGAGGTTCTGTGCTGGAGGGGAAGGCCCTGCTCTGAGTGGAAAATGTTCTGGCTGCTCTGGCTTTACCCTCGAAATGTCTAGTATCCTCATCTGAAATGGGGATCAGAAAATATGTCTTCCTTGAGAGCTGACTTACGTATAGTTTCTTTGGAAGAAACAGTTCCCTGGTTGATTTATCAGAGTTCAAATCTATTTGCTCCCAGTCATTTCATGAACCAGAAACCACGCTTTATGCTCTTTTCCTCACATAGTTCCTATTCCCACTACGTTTCTTTCCTTCCTTGCCCTAGCCACATCCCTTTCCCTCCCATTAATCACAGTTAGACTACCAAAATAATAGGCTTATGAGCAACGCAACCCCTCTAGATGAATCCGTGCCTTGATGCTGGTTCCCTTTGTGTATTTTCCTTAATGGATAGTGTTTGAGAAAGGGTCTAAACCACAATTATCTGATCTCCTGCATTTTCAGCTTTGAGAAACCCCTACCTCTAGACTCTTTCATCTCTGCTTCAGGTTAGCCACTTCCTGCAAAGTCAACTCTTTTCTTTGCATACATTGCTAAACATAACAAAGAATAGCCGGTGCTCACTAACACTCTAGCTCTTCCCAAGTTATTCCTTAAGTTACATCCTGGGAGGCGCAAGCATTTTCAGGCTATTGCAGAAGAGAATTTCATCCCTAATTGAGCCATGAGTGGTCCATTTTGCCAGCTTAGGTCTATATACCTGCGGCTTGACCACTAGGTTTCAGTCACAACAGCCTTGCAGTTATTGCCAACTTTTATATTGTTTGGGTAAAGATGGTTAATAATGAGAGAGAACGAAGAGAACAAGAGATTGAGATCACCGTTGGCTTAAAGAATGGAAAGACACCAGGCACAGTAATCTGAGCTACTCAGAAGGCTGAGATCTGAGAATCATGGTTCGACAGTGGCTCATGCAGAAAAGTCCATGAGCAAAATGTCAGAAGTATAGCTGTGGCTCAAGTGGCAGTTACCAGCCTTGAGCAAAAAAGGTAGGGGAGAGAGTCCTGGCCCTGAGCCATTCAACCTCCTGTATTGGCAGAAAACACAGAAAGGATTTGTTCTCATGTAGTAGAAAGAGGTCCATATTCTAGAATGGCAGGTTCCTTTCAATGTTCAGTCTTTCATCCCCAGGATTGTAACTTCATTGGTGTGGTAGAGGCTGAGGCTCCTCCATATCTGGGTTGCAGCTAGCAGAAAGAAGGTAGGAAGTGTGGATCCAGCACAGCCATAGACAAAACATATGGGTCAAGAAGTGGCACACCAATTTCTACTTATACTCCATTGGACAGAATGCAATCTCCTGATAGTTAACTATGATCGAATCTTTCTCCAGAAAGAACAGGAGCACAGATTATAGTGAATATTGATTTTCTATATCACAGATACAGGGATACCAGTGATACAATTTACTAGGCAGATCAAAGATACAAAGATAATAAATGCATCAGATTTTCGTGTGACCATGGAACTCTCACAAAGTCACAAAGAATAATCATATTAACTTTCAAAAATAAGCATGATAAAAATTCATCTGGCTTCAGTAAAGTTAAAAAATAAATGAATAAATGACAAAATAAGTAATTTCTTCCAATTGGAAAATTTTACAGCGAGTATTTAAACAACTGGAGTCAATGAGAAAAATACAAACTAACATTTCAGTAGTCTGATAGAACAATGAAAATCAAGTACAGTTAAAGAAGTATTGGAGGAAAATACATAGCCTTAAATAACGTGTCAACTTTTTTTAAAAAAAAGAAGGCAAAGAAGAAGGGAGTAAGGGAAGGAAGGAAGAAAAAGGAAGGAAAAAAGAAAGGAAGGATACGGAAGGGAAAGAGGAAGGGAAGGAAGAAGAAAGGAGGGAAGGAAGGAAGATAGAAAAGAAGGAAGGAAAGAAGGAAGGAAGGGAAGGAGGGAGGGAGGGAGGGAGGGAAGAAGTAAAGGAAGGAAGGAAGGAAGGAAGGAAGGAAGGAAGGAAGGAAAAGAGTGAGGGAAATGGGAAAAGGAAGGAAAGAAGGAAAGGAAGGAGGAAAGGAAGGAGAGAAAGAGGGAGGAAAGGAAGAAAAAAGGAATGGTGGAGAAAGGAAGGAAGAAAGGAAAGAAGAAAGGGAGGAAGGAAGGATAAGGAAGAGAAAGAGGGAGGAAAGGAAGAAGAGAGGAAAGGAGGAAGGAAGGGGAAGGTAGGACTTTTCATGAGCACGCCCACTTTCTATGTGGTTTGTACCCTCAGCAGACCATAAAGAACACACGTAACAGCACTGAGATGGGGTTTGCTGGGCGTGGCGCTAGGGATAGCAGGCTCTTGAGGTTGGACCACTCCTAGCTCAGCTCACATGTTCTGGATGAGTGAAGAGGGTAGCTCTGCGAGGATCCTCTCTCAACGAGAAGGAGCAGTCAGACTATTCTCAAAGGCCGGCTGCCTGGTCCTGAAGAGCTCTCGTGTGGGCAGGAGCAGGGCTGATGGGACAGTGACAGGCAGGGTAGGATCCTGAGCCTCCTGTGGATGGTGCTTGGGCTGTTATTTTGTGTTTGGCAAGTATTATTCAGCATAGAGCAACACAGCCCTGAATACGAGGAATTCTCCCCAGCTGGGAAGAGGAGAAAGCTGAAGAAACTGCTGTCCCAAGGCTCTGCCCTGTCTCTGTGCCTCTGGCTTCCCCTCTATCCATGAAAGGATGAAGGCCTAGTCTATGACATCCCTACCTGCCCATGTGTTTCTAGGTAGCCCTGATAGTCCATGATTTTAAGTTTACTTCAGAATTTAATGTCCTCAGGGACAGAGAGAGGAAGTGAGTTGCAAGAGAGGACCAGAGCAGGACCAGAGCACATCCCAGCCCCAGCCTAGGACTCTTGAGATGTCACTTTTCTCACCAACTTACCCCACTGCTGGGGCATGGGCAATGTCTGATACAAGGCACTGGTGGCTCATGCCTATAATCCTAGCTACTTAGAAGGATGAGTTCTGAGGATTGTGGTTCAAAGTCATCCCAGGCAGAAAAGGCCATGAAACTCTTATCTCCAATAAATACTTGGAAAAACTGGAAGTAGAGCTGCGGTAGAGCAAAAGAAGCTCGGGGACAGCTCCCAGGCCCTGAGTTCAAGCCCCAAGACTGTCAAAAAAAAAAAGAAAGAGGAAAAGCTAGAGGTCAGATTGGTGGAGACTGTCCTGCTTAGATGCAGACCTTAGGAAAGAACTTTGTATTGGTTAGCTGATACCAAAGAATACAATTAAGAGGCCCCTCAGGACTGCTTTGGTTTAGAGGAAAGACATACGTTCATTTCTCTCTCAACTCACAGTCTATCTTGAATCTACATTCCACATCCACAGACAGTTTGGAGTCCTGAGGCCACCCCGCCCCCTGACCCAGCCCAGGTTTTGTCCTCATTCAAGGTCTAAGGCAGCCCACAGATCTGCCCAGGAGCTGTCTTTGGGGGAAGGAAAGGAACATGTTCAGTGGCTTGAAGCCCAAGTCCAACGTGATCCACAGCACCTCCTACCCATTCCATTGGCAGAACTCAGGTGTGGGCCTCTCTCTCTGCACAAGAGGTGGAGAAGGTCAGTCCAGCCTTGGACTGTGGGAGATGCAGACGGATTTCAGCACATCACCCACAGTGTCCACTGTGGGCAACCCTACAGGCTACTTACTAGATTGTTCTTCCCACAACAGAACACACTCATCCCCTTTCCAAGAAACTCAATCCCAAATTCTGGCTAGCTATACTTCCAAAGGCAGGAATGTCTCAGGGAGAGGAAGTCCTTTCCAGAGCTACACGTGGGTCCTCTGCTACAGTGACAGTATCAGTTGCAAGACAAGCCGTCTGTCCCATCTACACACACACACACACACACACACACAACTACAGCAGGGGACGTGGATAAGAAAACCACAATAAATGCATTTATTTGCGAAGGGGAGGAATGGGAAAACTCAGAAGTCACATCAAGATTGCCAGCTTTCTGCATTGGGAGACAAAGCTATTCCTGGATTGGCTGAACTGACTAACCCCATTCTGGGAAGTTCTTCTTTTCCCATCATCTTGTGTAAGTGGGGGGCAGGCGGGGGGGGGGAACATGTGTAATGAAGACAGTGTTTCAGGGTCTGGCCTCCTTAGGGAATTGCTCTGGGAGTCAATCGTGAGCACTATTTCCTATTCCTAGAGTTCTTAGCAATACGATTCCTTCAGATACATACAAAGCTTTTTGTATGTGCTTCCAGACAGTTCCAGGTGCCAGTGACCACACCCAAAGATGCTTTCTTGGCAGAGTTCTAAAGCCTGGCTTATTACACTGCCTTCCGGCTCTGACTTAGCCCTTTCATTTTAATTTCAGCTAGCTGGTGGTGGTAATAAAACAGTATGTGTGAGTGGGAAGGTAATAGCCTTTGTCTAACCTTGCCCCAGGCAGGCCTAGATGCTTAGCTGAGCTTGGGTGGCCTCTGCTAAGGACTGTAAGCAGCTGCTGGCCTCAAGTCCTGCTGTGTGGGCTGCCAGGCAGACGTTCTACCTCTGGAAGGCCTTGCTTCTACATCCTCTCTATGGCTATCTTTCTTTAATGATCTGCTAAAAGACATAAATAGCAATCCAATGTATTATTAATGTTCCGATTCTTTCCGAGCACTTCCAGAATTATGGATTTAGTTAACATATTGATCCGCTTTCCAAATGATCTTAAAAACAGTGCCACCAAATGCTTTGCCAAGGGTCACAGAGTTACCAACTTGCCAGCCCACACGTGTCTCCTCTCCTTGTATGCCACAAAACCACTGAGTTAAGTGCCTTGTGTGGTAGGGGTTTTGTTAGAACAGTACGCCATTGTTAGGACTCATTTGTATTGATTTATGGTTAGGGAAGATATGATGAAGACATTCAGTAAAGATCAGTGGCTCCAAAAAGAAGTGTGGACTGTTGTGTGTAATAGTCCGTGGTGATTATTCCAGATTGACAGTCAGGCTTTTTTCCACTTTGTCTCTCTGCCAGTACTAAGGCCAGTGGCTTCATCACCAGTGGATTTTCTGGTACATCTGTGTTCCCATCTACAGGAAAGGGAAAGAGCATAGTGGAAGGTTGGGAGAGAGGTTGTCCACAATCTTAAGGTCATACAAAAAGGTCTGAGACATATGAACTGGCAGAATGCCTTGGAGGAAGGGGAAGTCGGTGCTGGTGGACAGTTTGTCTCCAGCAAGGGAGTTTTGCTGAATGTGCAGATGGCCGTTCTGAATCAATATGGCCTTGAGCATAGACAATAGACAGGCTGAGAGAATGATAATGTGGGAGCCCTTCACCCCTTAAATCCCCTCACCCCATTCACACGCACGGGCCACCACATGCTTATTCCCACCCAGAAACACAAAGCCAACAGAGTGTCATGTGACATATTAATCTAGCAAACTTTGCCATCTCCCTAAAGACTCCCTAAAACCATGCCCATGGTCCGCTCCTTGTGCCAAGTAGGGCCTGAAGAAAAGGTGTGGGTTTGCTAGGAATGATCTAGAAGGTGGAGGGATGTACTAGCCCAGAATGCAGATGCCAAGATGGGATTAAATGTGCATTCATCTCCCAGGGAGATCAGCCTGTGTGGAAGGAAACAGGGGAGAGCCAGGGAAGACTGGAGGCCTACCAGGGAGACCTACAGTGTGACCCTAGAGATGGAGAGCAGGGAGGAAGTTATCCTCCAACCGCGCTGCAGCCACCAAAGCTCCAGCAGAGCATTTGGAATCCTTGAGCCCAAATCCACCAGCTCAGAGGTCTTCATGGCCCCCAGGAATAGTTCTGTCTCATTGCCCCAGCCACACAAACACTGGGAATGGCAGCCCCTAGCTGGAATCACTACCTTAGCCAATGAGGTGGTGCCTTCAAAGCCAAGATAGCTCTCCACAGCAGGAGTTCTGCAAAGTCCATCCGTATGGGTGCCTCAGAAGCTCACAGATAGAACTGGAGTTCTGATTCTAGAAAGAGAAGAGTTGTAATTTAAAATGAAAACAAAAACAAGCAAAAAACAGCTGGAAGCCAGGTACCGGTGGCTCATGCCTATAATCCTAGCTACTCAGGAGGTGGAGATCTGAGGATCTTGGTTCAAACCCAGCTGGGGCAAGAACATCGGTGAGACTCTCATGTCCAATGAATCACCATAAAACCGCAAGTGGCACTGTGGCTCAAGTGGTAGAGCGCTCACTTTTAGCTGAAGAGTTCAGGGACCGTGACCAGGCCCAGAGTTCAAGCCCCATGACATCCTCTCTCTCTCTCTCTCTCTCTCTCTCTCTCTCTGTCTCTCTGTCTCTCTCTCTGTCTCTCTGTCTCTCTGTCTCTCTCTCTCTCACACACACACACACACACATACACACCCCAAAACTGAGTTGTAATATAGCTGGCCATCTGCATGATCCTGGTCAAGAAACCTAACCTTCAGTTTCTCATCTGTGAACTACCTCGGAAAAACTGCCTTGATCAAGGTGCATTCCCCTAAAGGGGTTGCTTAGTAAATAGTGATCCTTACAACTGCTTTTTCTCCCTCTCCTTTTCTCTCTCTCCCTTTCTCTTTCTCTCTCTCCCCCCCCTCTCTTTTTCTCATATGTGTGCATGCATGTGTGCACACTGCACACATGCACACTGATTCTCAAGCTTAAACTCAGGACCTAGGCGCTGCCCATGAGCTTTTTGTGCTTAAGGCTAGAGTTCTATCACTTGAATTACATCACCACATCCAGCCTTTTGCTGGTCAACTACAGGTAAGAGTCTCACAAACTTTTCTGACCGGGCTGCCTTCAAACCTTGATCTCCGGTTCTCAACCTCCTTAGTAGTGAGAATAACAGGCAGGACCCACCAGCTCCCTGCAACCTCTCCATTCTCACAGGACCCAGGGGCTACACCAATGTACTTCCTGGAGGGAGGCGCCCGGTCCACAGCTGGTCCCAGTTCCCTGGGACTGCAGGTGGCCTTTCTCTCAACCCCAAACCACGTGGGCCCAGAATTGGCACACAAAACACTGCAAAAGGCCATTCTTGCTTTTAAATCAGTCCAAGAAGCACTATGATGAATATTTTCCCCAGGGCCAAAGAGAAATATTTAGGAGAGGCTGCCAACCAGGACCAAGATGGTCACTTGTTACTCTGCCTGCTCTAGGTTCCAGCCTTTTAAAACATCACCCAGGCTAGATCACAGGCTGGAGACCAGGAGGGAAGGGGAAAAAGCAGGCGTCTGCTTGGACAGGCCTGTAAATCCAGACGGCTGGCAGCCTTCCATCCACCCGGCACCACAACAACTCCACACATACTCTGTTCTCTCTCCCAGCCCCCATCCGTGCACTGATTCTATACTTACCTCCTCCATCCTTCCCACCTCATCCCTTTTTCTCTCTCTGCTGGCATTTGTCTTATTCTTGTCTTTTGATATCCTCTGCCTATCAAATTGAGTTTTTTGCATCTGTGTCTTTCCATCACCTTTTCTCTGTCTCTTTCCCTATCCAACAATCATTGCTCTTCATCTGTCTCTCTGTCTGTCTCTTAGACATGTCTCCTTGTGTTTTCTGCCACATGGTCACTCAACCCAGCACAGCCTGCTCCTCTCACAGCCTTCCAACCTCTCAGGGTCACTGCCTTTACCAAATTTCTTCCTGAATTACTCCTCAGTACTGACACTTACAAGCCAGTGCCAGGGGTTTATGCCTATAATCCTAGTTATTCAGGGGGCTCAGTCTGGAGGATCAAGGTGTGAGGCTAGTGTGGGCAGAAAAGCTTGCTAGATTCCATCTCCAGAATAACCAGCACCAAACAAACAAAAACATGGCTTGGAGATGTGGCTCAAGTGGTGGAGTACCAATCTAGCAAGTATAAGGCCCTGAGATCAGATTCCATTACCAGAAAAAAGAAGCCAGTTGTAGTCCAAACTCAAAAAACTGGGTCAAATAGGATGTCACTTTCGTACATGAGCTTAATTAACTGTGGAGTTTCTCTTCAATAGAACTTGATGACGATCCATACATACAGATATTAAACACAAATACAATCAAGTTTAAAAGCAGGTTGGAAAAGAGTAGAACACAAATCCTTTTAAAAAATTTTTTTTGGTCAAAGAAAACAGATTTGCAGATGTAAGTACACATTCCAGTATTTGCCTGTTATCTGTGAGTGGTAGGAACACAGGGACTTGTTTTGCATTATAATGGACTTTTTTTTTTCTTGGGCAATGAATGCTAGAATGATTTACAATAAGGAAGTAGGTGAGATGGACAGGGAGCCTCCTTGTTGCTTCTTGATTCCTTTTAACCTCACAAACATTCTAGAAGCTTGTGGCCAGTGCTGCTTTCTGCTAGCAACTGAGCAGGGAGCCCTGGACACCAAAGGGTATGTGACCCATGGACGCCCTTCAGGTAGCTCCTTGGAGCATCAGACTCCGGGGAGTAGAAGCAGGAAGAGGGAGAAGAGGGAGCAGTAGCATGCTCCTCTGTCCCCCTCTCCAGTCTCTGGAGAGACAGGGCACATGACTGGGTTCAGGAGATTCAGAGCATCAGCCACCCCTCCCACTCCTGGAGGAGGGAGGGCCAGCCCAGAGATGGCAGCTGCAGGGCCTAGAATAAAGCATCAAGCACAGCTGCCTGGCAAGACCAAGGCCTTGGCAGCTAAAGGCCCCCTGTCACAATCCGTACCACAATGGAGCCATTGCAATGGCCAGTGCGTTCTTTGGGGCTGGGACAGGGGCCAAAGACCCCAGCCACCAAGGCCCTGGCTGGGCTCCTACTCTGAGCCAGTGGGGAGGACATCCTCTCGGGCCCTGGTGTTCTATTTTTGTTTCTTTGTTTCATTTTCTCAGATGTGCTATGCGCTGTACATGCATGTCACACACACACACACACACACACACACACACACACAGCAGCCCCTTGGCCTGAGGGCACGGGGACACAGAAGTACCAACTCTTCTCTCTGCCATGGTGGGTCAGTCTTGGGGTAGTCCTGGAGAGGCAGCTCTGTAGGGGGACCCCAAGTGTGTAGACACATTCTCTGAAGGTCACTTGCTACCCTGGTTGCTACTTGTTACCAGGTGACATGGCTACATCTCTAACCCAGAGGACTTAGCGTACAGACAGAGATGCGGGGCAGTTGCAGAAGAGCCCTGGAAAGCTCAAGAAGCCTACACCACTCCCCTCCACGTGGCTGTCACCAGCTACTGGGCTGTAAACAAAGGCGGGTGCTGGGAAGGAGTGGAGGGGACGCAGTAAGTGCCCAAACTCCCTAAAGTCTCTACATAAAGACATGCTCCACCCTGTGTGTGGGAACCTCAAGGGGGCCAAGGAGAAGGGCAGGGAAGGGAACGGAGGACAGGAATAGTTGGATGGCGCGGCCCAGGTGCGCCCGGCACCGCGCTGAGTCAGCGCGGGGCTCGCGGTCTGTTACCTGTCCAGGATGGCCAGTGCGCACCCCACTGTCGCCCTGCCTTGGGTCCCACCACCCAGACTTCCTACTGTGGGCTCGACCACCAGCTTCCCCTCACTCCTTGCAAGGAGCCTCGGGGAAAGGGGGGTTGGGTGGGGTCTGCTGTGCTAGATGCCTCGGCATCGACCTGATCCCCACCTCCGAAAGAATCTCTCCATCCCGCGTGCTAGCGATATAGAATAGACACTGGGGGGGGGGGGGTGGCATGCAGGCTCTCCGGCCCCGGGAAGCGGGTAAAGAATTCTGCCAGGGCTGACACTGAAGTTTGTGGCGTTTCCTGCACTTGGGCCTCCTCCCTGCTTGGGAACCTGGCTCGGCGCTGCTTCAGTGTCTATCCATCCCCACCCTCCATCCTTGTATCTTGGGAACCTGGGCCCCTAAGGTTCAAGAAGTCAAGAGCCTGAAATAATTCACTGTGCAAATATATTGACTTTATTTGTCTCCATTCGGGAGCCTCACAGACATATCCAGGTAAAAAGATCGTTAAATAAACACCTTCAGCTCTTGCAGTGCAAAAATAAATATCAATCCTCCGGTCTCAGCAGCAGCAGCCTCGCTGCGCCCCAAGTCCCATCGGCCCGTCGACCATTATAAAAGTGTTCAGCGCGAGTGTCGGCGTGAGTGTGAACGGGCGTGCGCTGGAGGGAGGGGGAGGCGCGAGGGGAGGGTAACCGTGGAGTGGTGCGCAAAATCGGGAGTCGCAAACCATCAGCAGAGGGTGGCGGAGTGGCGACCCCGGCGACCCTCGGCGGATTCGGCGCGGACCCCGCCCCTCCTCCCCGCCGCACACACTCACAGCAGAATCCGTACCGGGAAGAGTTGAAAAATAAACATTTACAAGGGCAAAGAAAAGCAGCCCCCTTTCCCGGGGTTGCTGAGCGAGCTCGGGGGGGGGGGGAACTCCCTTCCTCCCATCCCGTGGCCTGGGCGAGCGCAACCAAGCGCGCACCCATCAGCTCGCCGCGGGGCAGAGGTCCAGACGCGCAAAGGGGCAGCGATCGCCGATCCTCGGGAGGGTGCCCGTCCCCCGCGCCCGCCCCGCAGCACCGGGCGCGGGTCCTCTCCCCGATGCGCCCCGGCTGGGGGCCCCCCCGGCAGGCCGCGGAGGCGCGCGCGCGCTCTCCCCCCACCAGGCGGGCGGCGCCCCTCACAGGGCCGAGTCCGAGTCGCTGGAGTCCAGGCTGTTCCTCAGTTTGCAGCCGCTGAGCTGCTCCCTCTGCAGCGACAGGCTCTGCGTGCTGCGGCGCAGGCACTCCAGACTCTGCAGGAATGACTTCTTCGCCTTCTCCTCCTCCATGGGCGACACCCCTTCCTCCTCCACCTCCTGGATCTCGTCGAAGGTCACCGGCTGCGTCTTGAAGCGGGACTGGCGCGGCCGCCGCAGCCGGCCCTTGCCCTTGGAGAGCTTGGCCGGCCGCACCGGCTGCGGGAACGCATCGGCGAGGCACACGAAGTGCGGCATCACCGCCTGGTAGTTGGAGCAGATGCCCATAAGCTCTCCCGGCTTGGCGGCTGCCATGGCACCGCCGGCGTCTGCGGGGCCGGACGGCGGGACGCTGGGACTCTCCTCGGGCGGCCGCTGCGCCGGGTCCCCCCGGGAGGCAGCAGCCTGGGGATCGCCGGACTGGGGATCCAAATCTGCTGCGGGGTGGCGGCGGCCCTCGCGGGCCCGGGCCGGAGCTCCTAGGGAGGGCGGGTGTACCGACCCGTCGGGGGAGGTGGGGGGCGGGGAGGGGGAGAAACGCGGGGCTCCGGGGAGTTGCTGCTCCGCTGCGCTCTCAGGCGCTCGCCGCTGCCGCCGCCGTCGCCGTCTGCCCCGCGGTGGCCCGGGTTAGCGGCTTATATAGCCCGCTCCTGCCCACACGGCAGCGGGCTCGGATGACAGCGAATGCCATTTAAAGCGTGCGCGCCCCGCGCCCTTCCGCCTGACGTCGCCCCGCCACTCTGGGAAAGTAACGGCCCCTTCCCCGGCGCCGCCCCGCGGCCCCCCACCCCCCACTCCCAACCCGCTCCGGAAGGCAAGCCCCGCCCGCCGGGTTCCGGGAGAATCTGTGGCCCCTGGAGCGCGCGGCCCCGCGGAGCTGAGCGCAGGACCCGGCTCCGGGGTTGCCAAGGCTGAGCTGGCACGGGTATTCCGGACCTCTCGCCATCCATCTGCACCAGCCCAAGCGGCCATGGGACTCAGGTCGCCTTTCTCAGTCCCCAAACCCCAGAAAGCTCACACTTAAGACGTTATTCCACCGACGATCGCCCAGGGCGCAAAAGACAACAGAGCTGTCCGGTTGGCTGGAAGAGCTGGGGCGCCAGGCTCCCTAGAGCCGAGATTCACCATCACCACCACCCACTGTTCAGGCGCACGCGTACACACACACACACACACACACACACACACACATGCACCCCCATTATTCCATTCTGGTTCTTTACTTCCCAGGATATCTTGTTTCTCCCCTGCCCCCTTCCGCACGAGTCCCTCCTGCACCCCCATTCATGCACTTAAGAATGGCACTTGGGTATGGCACTAACAACAACAACAATAATAACTACCATCTGGGGAGCTTACTCGGAGCCAGCCAGTGAGCTCCGTTTTACATATATTTTCCTATTTCATTCTCATAATAGCCCAGTGAGCTAATTAGTATTCTTTCTATTTTACATAAGAAAAGGCAGGCCTAGAGGGGATAATTAACTAGTCCTCTAGTAAAAATGGAAGCTTGTGGAACAGACTCCAGGGTGCAAGCTCCAGGGTATAGCACCCAGCTGAGGGTAACACAGGAAGCAAAATCCCACTGTCTCCCCTCCCCCCTCC
The DNA here is from genome assembly GCF_000151885.1 of Dipodomys ordii. Lineage (NCBI taxonomy): Eukaryota > Metazoa > Chordata > Mammalia > Rodentia > Heteromyidae > Dipodomys > Dipodomys ordii. The sequence goes on from NW_012267341.1 coordinate 3,648,895, forward strand.
CCACATCCATCAGAGCAGATCCCCCAGGGAAGCCCTTGTCCAGTGCCCAGGGGGCCCCTAGAGGAGATAGAGAAGATGTCAACGGGGGAGGGGGCTGGGAATATGGCTTAGAGGTAGAGTGCTTGCCTAGCATGCATGAAGCCCTGGGTTTGATTCCTCAGTACCACATAAACAGAAAAAGCTGAAGAGGCATTATGGCTCAAGTAGTAGAGTGCTAGCCTTGAGCAAAGAAGCTCAGGGACAGTGCCCAGGCCCTGAGTTCAAGCCTCAGGAATGGGGGGGGGAGATGCCAAGGGGAGTTGCATTGGTCACCTGGAGAGGCGTCTTAGAGTGGGTGACTTTTAGCTGACACCCAAAGAACAATAATAGCACCACTAAGTACTTAATAAGTAATGTGCCAAGCATTGATTGCATGTATGCATCCATTCACTTAGTGCGAATGTTAGCTATTTTATTTCATCTTCCTAACCCCTCTGGGTAACAAGGAGCCGTACTGTAGATGGTGGGGCAAAGCAAGGCACAGAGAATCTAAACAACTTGCCCCCAATACCACAGCTAATTAGTAGTAAAGCTGATATTTGAACCCAGGCAGAATGTGAGTCTTGAGACCTCAGTCTTGTCCACTACACTGGTCAGGCTGGAGTAGGACAAATGGGCTAGCCATAAGTAAGAAGAGATTGTTTGGGTAGAGGGCCCTCTAGAGAAAGGTGTTAAGGCAAATAAGGTTGGGAAGCCTGTGCCTAAAGCAGTATGGGTCCTGGACATGAGAAGTGGGGGGCAGTCACTCGGGCCTTGGAGCCATACTATGGCAATAGAATTTCACTATGAGGGTGTTTAGTGAGTCACTGGCGGATTTTGAGCCTGGAACTACATCCTCTAATTTGTTTTTCAAAACTTCCTCTGGCTGTAGCAAGAAGCCATGGAAGAGTAGGAAGTCTAAGATGATGTTCATACAATCTCAGGTTCAGTGCCCTGAAGATCTGGAATAGGGTGGGAATCTGTGGAGATAAAGGGGAAAAATGGTCCTATTTAGAGCCTGTCTAAAGATAAGATATGGGGCCAGTGTGTCCAGGGGGAGGAGATCAAGGCTGATTCCAATGTGTTTGGTTTGAACGTGTGTTTGGTGGATTTGAACGTGTGTTTGGTGGAGCCAGTGATTGACAGGGGAACACCGGGAAGAGGGACAGCCTGCTAGATGTCCATCAAAAGCCACCTGAAACCCCAAGCTCTGAAATTCTCATAATGGAATCATATTCCATGAGAGAAGTATCAGTTTCCATAATGCTTGAAATCATGCTACTCTGTAATTCCTTCAAACAATAATGTCCTGTAGTTCCTTTGGACAATAATCCTTAGCAATGGTCTCACTAATACGGAAATTGGTACCAAAAATGGGAAGCTACCTTGAAATAATCACCTCAGAGCTGTGGCAGGCCCTGCTTAGCCAACAGGTGGTGTGCAGCAGGGAAACATGCTGGCGGATGGGAAGCCAGTGACCTTTATTACCAGGGTATGAAACACTTACCACAAACAATACTGGGATAATTTGTAAGATGGACCCACATGCCTACTGAGCCTATAATTCTAGAAAGATGGTTGAAATGAGCCAAAAACATTTGCATGTGTTGGCTACTTGATACTGCTTTTAGCAAGGTATTACAAGAAAGACATTGGCTAGTTTACAAGAAGAAATAGCCAGAAATAGAATCCAGAAAACTGGTGTCCTGGGGGTTGGAAAGTCACTTAGACACAGACGAGCAGGAAATCAGATGATGGCTCTGTGGCCCAGAACTTCTCTTGATGCTTATCTATGGGGCCAAAATCTAGCTCCCAATACACCCCGTGGCAAAGCATTTTTAGCAAGGGGTTTGTGATCCAAATCTATGATTTCACATTCCTTAGGGTTGCCTTCCTTGTAAAACAAGAAGAAAGAGATGGGCAAGAAAAAGAGATTGTCAGGAAAGGAACTGTAGGTGTGGTTACTTGACCAAGGGCCTGACTAGAACCAGATAGATGTGAAACTCACTGGTCTGTGAGCAAATTATCACTGACAAAGTTGTGTGGCTGGGCAGTGGAGTGATGGCTCCTGCCTGTCATACTCACCTACTTGGGAAGGTTAGATATTTTCTCAAGCATGGTACAAGTGACATTCACCTGTCATCCCAAATTATATGGGAGGCTGAGATTGAGAGGACTGTTATTGCAAGACAGCACAGGCAGAAAAGGCTTTAAGACTCCATCTCAATGGAAGGGAAGCTAATCGCTTGGGCCTATGATCCCAGTGACAAGAGAAAGATGGATTGACACTCAGGCTCAGGTCCAGTTAAGGAAGCAAGAATTTATCCTAAAAATAAGCGGAAACCAACAACAACAGGGCTGTAAATGTTGCTCAGTGGTACTCCACCAGCCTAGCAAACATAAGGTCCTGAGTTCAAACCTCAGTACCACCAAAAAAGAATTTCTCTGCATGGCTTGGTTGCAAAAGCCTGTGCGTGTTCAAGCCTAAGTCAGCATTCAGTGTGCACAGATCCTCAATACTCTGCTTTGGTTGTAAATCATCAAATGATAAAAGAAGGTAGAATTGGAAGTGGTGCTGTAGCTCAAGTGGTAGAGCGCTAGCCTTGAGCTGAAGAGCTGAGGGACAGCGCCCAGGCCCAGAGTTCAAGCCCCACGACCGACAAAAAAAAAAAAAAAGAAGGTAGAATTTCCCCCCAAAGACAAAGTCAAGGGCCAGGGAAACAGGGGAGCCACCATTCTAGTGGGTAGATTTTGATAAGAGAATGTTGGCTGTCCACCTCGCTGAGTCACATTCTCCAACTTTTGTCTCCTACAGTGAGGGGTGTCACTTGTCTGAACTCCTTTGCCAAGAGAACGTGGAGATATGACTTCCACCTATTTTCCAAGAGGAAGTGCCTGCCCTATACTTCTGTGCTGTTCTCCTTGCACCGGCAGGAAGAGCAACAATGAAGAGACATTAGTTTAGTTTCCTCCCCTCTTTCATCTTCAGTTTGCGCTTCTCAAAAGGTAGCTCTGCAGCAAACAGCTACTTTCTTTGCTGAAGTCACAGAGGAGACACTAACTTGGCACAAATGGCACAAGACTTTATCCACTGCCATACACTGATTCTCCCACTGGTGGTCCTACTTCAAGCAGCCTGTGGGAAGTACTGGGCCCTGATGCTGGGCTGGGGAAGCTGTGCTCAGAAGTAGTCTTGGCACCACCATGAGGCACAGCATGATTCTAAGGGGGTCCCCCTGGGTGTGCCTCTCTCTGAGTCCTTAAGAATCTCCCTTTCCCCACCAGCCTGATGTTCCCAGGGATTTATCCTGGCAGGCAGGGCAGCCCTCCACGTCAGCTCCACAGCTGGCATACAAGCAGCGGGTGTCCCGTTGCTTCCATGGCCTAGTTTAGAGCTGAGCTCATCACAGCTTGAAGGAGGACTCTGGGCTGGGGCACCTGAGACGGGGGCTCTTACTTGGGAACATGGTTCCTCTCTGCTCTCTCCCTCTGTTACCCTCTCTCTTGCTCACTCTGCTTGTTCATACTGACTCCTCCTCTAAGAACTTGCTGGGATCGTCATGGCAACCTTCCAGCATAACTGTCAAAATGCTCTAAGCTCGCAATTGTTCAAGACAAAGTGCTACTTCTGAGTGAGGAGAAGCAGCTGGGTGGGATACCAAAGTCACAGGCTCGTGCCACTGCTGGGTGGTGGAGTGGCCACATTGGAAGCCAAGAGGAGGCAGGGTCACAGACAAGGCCTGCCATCGCCTTGCCAGCTCCGTGCTGTATTTGTCACTGTCCCTCTCTTTTCCCTTGTGCCATGTTCACACACACACACACACACACAGAGGGTCAAAACTGCCCAAAGTGCAGATCGATCCAAATGGCACTGTCTATTGTAACCATGGCCTTCCTGTGCTCTGTGCTGTGAAACCCACTCTGGGGAGACTTCAACTCAGACATGGGAAGCCACAGAGCTGTGGATGCTGGAGCTGACACTGCAGCCCAGGTGACTGATGGGTATCTGACTTCCGGCTGGCTCAGTGCTGTTCTTGTCTGCGTGGACCCGTCAGGAGGGGAATGGCCCAAAGCAGTGGCTTCTGAGCCCAGCAAACCTGATTCTGAGTCTGGCTTCAACCCTTAGCACAGTGACCCTTGTAGGGCATCACTGCCCCGTTTCCTCATCTACAAAATAGGGATGGCATTGGGATCCCCTCAGAGGATCCAAGGAAGGTGATTTACATGAGGTGAGCTGTGCAAAGCACACTTGGCCCAATACGAGGCACATGGTGGGTGCTCAGCCTAATAAAGCAGATATTGCTCCTCCTAGCCAAGACCTGGCTCGAGAGCCCAACCCTCAGATCTTCCCAACCCTCAGCCTTCCTACCCCTCCTCATCCTCTGTACCCTGAAGAGTTTAGGCCATGGCCCCTTAGCTTTTGGAGAAAGGATGGAGGAGGTGGGAAGGGTAAAAGAAGAGTGGATATCCCCAGCGGCCCTTCAGAGTCTCATTGGACATGTGCAGATATACTTCATGTTATGTGCTTCTATTGCCTGGATTTCCACCCAGGAGACCAGTTCAAGCTCAGCATAGCTCTGTTGGGTTCTCTCTTTTAAGCTGGGAGGGGAAAGGGAGAGGAAGGGAGGAGAGAGGAAGAGAGAGAAGGGATCTCTGCCTTGGAAGGAAAGTCTTGTTCTGCAGCAGAAGCCAGGACCATAGAGGCAGAACTAAGTTCCTGCTACATAGGCAAGTCTTGCCCAGGGCCTCTTCTGTCAGGTGCTTTGTGGCTTTAAGAAGTTATTACATTGGCCATGTTCTGTTCAGTACAGATGGGAAAATCAAGCCCCCCCCCCCCCAGCAGAAGGCTCTGTTCAGGGCTCAGAGACAGAAGACCCAGATGGCCCCCTGCTGCTGGGGCTTGGACCTCATTTGTCTGCTTTTACCCTCAGCCACTTACTGCCTACCAGCTGCTGCCCAGAGTGGCTCCCAGAGAGATGGGGAAAATTCAGTTCATTGATGAGCAGATGGGCAGGGTGTTTAGGGTGGGAGTCAATCACTGCATTTAGCTGCTATGACAGATCTTTCTTGTCTTGCTTTCCTCTTAGGGCTGTTCCTTCTCTGCCTCTGTTAGCGCCCCTCCTCCTCCCAACCCTTCCCTTTGGTGCCACCACCCCAGATCCCTAACCTTCCACCCGCTTCAATGACACCCTGGAGACAAATTGTCATCCCACTCCGTTTTATCCAAACTAGCTACTCCCTTCCCCAGGTTCCGTCCTGGATCTGGCCACACACTGGCTGTCCCAGAAGTCCCACAAGCCCCACCTACAGGTGTACGTGGGGGCGGGGCTTTCCTCACTTCACACGGCCCCCTAGGGAGCTGCTGGTCTAGGACTGACAGTGTTTCCCTGAATTCTTGCCACAACCCAAGTTTAGAAGAAAAGAAATTTGCCAAGGGCCACTCGGGAATAAGTGCAGGAGCTGGGACTAGAGGCAGATCTACCAGACCAACCTTTGCAACGTAGCACTGCCCTGCCTGGCCTGCTGCTGTTCCGCCAAAGCCTCTTGGATGGGGGTTGCTGGGAGGAATATGTTGCAGTGAGGAGAGGAACTTTCCAGTAGGGAAGAACACAGGAAAGGCAGGATTCACCCTTCTCCCAGCCTCCCAGAAGATGGGGGAAGGAGGGGTCTTATCTAATGGGAAAGCTTGGGAGTTGCTACATGGGGCAGGGGGTGTGGGAAATCAGCCCTCTACTGCCCAGTTCCAGATCTGCCCTCAAGATAGAGGACATGCTGCCCAGCTCCTGTGGGTCCGACGTGGGAGGCCACGGTTCGGGAAGGGCCAGCCTGCATCTCTGGAAGCAGGCCTGGAGGCCTCCCCTCCTCCTTCCAGCAATGGGAGGCAGGAGATGGGGGAAGCAGTCTCCTGAGGTTGGCAGGGCTGGCCTGCTGTGCACCGTGCCTGCCTTGGTGAGGATCAACAAATGTAACAGGCTGTGGAAGTAAGCCAGGCCCCCAGCACGGTCAGCCGCCCTCACAGCAGTCTGGGTCTGCTGTTTTCCCTTGTTCAGTGGGAAGCGGGACTGGCCTTTGTACCATAAATGTAGCCTCTCTCTGCTCACCATTTCCAGAGGTGCCCAGCCAGGTCACATAGCCACCTGCTCTGAGCTCCTGCCAGTCTCCCTAACTTTAGTCCAGCCCCTCACACCATCCTGAGAAACACATCTTCTTAAAGTTCCCTGCTCCCCACCCCACCCCAAGCCTCATGGCTCCCCATTGCCAAGTTCTTTGCCTGGGGAGGCTCGTGGCCTGATCCAGGCCCATCTTCCTCTCTCCTCCCCTCTACCAGCTCTGCACGCCCCACACAAGCCCCTTAGGGCTTCTCCTTGTTCTTGAGCCTGTAGCAGTCACTTTGCAGAGTCCTCCTTCCCATTCTCCAAGTGCTGACCACCACACTGCATTCTGTTGAATGTTCTGCTAACTCCTGAAGCAGTCACAGAGTTCTTCATTCTACTCTCATCCTTGTCCTGTTGTTCTGCAACTGTGTATCTTATTTTCTCAAATGACACAAAATATAACTATAATGCTAATAGTTACAGTGATGTGCTAAGTTCTTGCTTTCTTTGGAGCAGAGAAGCTTCTGGAATACTGAGTGTGAAGCGGGCATATAGCTGGTGTTCAATCTAAGGCAGGCGTTTCTTAGATATGCTCAAACGCTATTGAGAGAAGGATAAGCTGTGTCCCTTTGTGGGAACCATTTGTGTTATGTAGGTATTCAAAGTATATATATAGTCTTCCGAATCTGGGTCTGTAGCCCCACTTTTAGGAATTTATTCTAAGGTCTACCAACAAGATGGCCATATGCAACAAGCCGCTGGTAAGTAGAAGACTGTGCTGTGCTTTGCTTCCCTCAGTTGTAAAGTGGAGATAAAAACAGTTCTGGAATCTGGCTGTCTTCAGACTAGATGCCAGAGGCTCACATCTAGCTACTCAGAAGGCTGAGATCTGAGGATCATGGTTCAATGCTATACTGGGCAGGAAAGTCCATGAGACTCATCTTCAGTTTACCAGCAAAAAGCCAGAAGTGGAACTGTGGCTTAAGTGGTAAAGCACCACCCTCTAATGAAAAAGCTAAAGGACAGCACTCAGGCCCTGATTTAAAACCCCAGTACCAACACTCACCCCCCACCCCACACTCACCCAGGGTCCCTGGGCCAAGTGAGGCACTAGTATATATAAAGCTCTGTACAGCACCTGGCACATGCTCAGCATCTTTTAATGTGCACGAATGAGGTCAGAGCCTTGTCTGATGCCAGTTCTCATGAGTTCCAAGTCAGAAGTTACTCACAGTCAAACCACCTCCATGAAATATCCAGCACAACAAAACTGGCTAAACAGCAACACAACATTGTATGCCGCCAATAATTCTTGTCATGCACCACTGTAAATAAGTAGGAAAAGGCTAACCTATAAATTCAGTATGACATAACTTTCTTTTTTTCGAGTACTCAAATGTGTAGAAAAATGTACTGCAAATGGGAAAGCTTGTCATCTAAGGCTTATGAAGTTACAAAATGATTTTTCCTTTTTATCTTTGTAATTTCTTGCAAAGAACACATACTCCTTTTGTGGTAAGGAGAACTAATTTTGCAAAAGAATATAAAAGCCACGCTGGTTTAATGCCATCCTGCAAGGGGAGGGATTGTGTCTTTCTTTTATCTGTCCCCCACTACCTCTGACACACAATCTCTAGACATAAAAGCTTCGGTCTTGAACTGAATTCCAGCCTGACAATCTTGTTTAATCTTCCAGGCCAGCGTGTTCTGTACAGGGTTTAGAAATGGCCAGCAAGCACAAACAAACAATATGACTGGCGGGGGCTGCCTCTGTGCCTGGTCGGGGGGGGGGGGGGGGTGACCTGTTTGCAGGGCTTGGAATCCTGGATTCCGCCAGGGATGGTGCCTTAGGAGAGCGATTACCTGGGGACCATGCGGCCTGGCTCCCAGGCGCAAGCTGAGCTGGCCAGGGAGCCAGGCAGGCATCTGGGAGCCTCTCCAGGAGGGGGGGGTGGGCCCAGCTCCTGCGCCCACCCGGCGGGCGTGGGAACGGCGCCACGCAAAGGAACTGTATTTCTGAGCACGTGGCACGCGTGAGGCCCGCCCGAAGTCCCCCAGGGGAGGCCGCTTCGGTGTGCGCCCCCGGCCCCTGTCCCGCCTCCCCCGCGGGGCTCCGCCGGGGGTCCGGGACGGTCGGCCCCGGGGGCGGGGAAGGCGGGCGCAGCGCGCGGCAGGTGGGCGGGCCGGCCGTCGGCGTCACTGCGCGCGCCCACGCCCTTCCTGCGGGGGTGGCTAATTCACGCGGCCTCCCGTGCGCGTGCGCGCGCGGCCCACCACTTCCTCCCGCTTCCTGCCCCGCGCGGGCCCGCGCTGCTTTCCGGGAAGAGGCCGGGGAAAGCTCAGCCCGCGGCAGGCCCGGCGGGCCCGGGCGGGACGCGGGGGAACTCGAGGCCCGGACCCTAACAACGCCCGCTGGCAAGGCTGGCCGGCCGCTGAGCCTGGGGCCTGCCATCTGATAACTCCTTCTGGTGCCTCAGTTTCCCCGTATGTTGGCTTTGGGGGAGAATCGGGATCCAGCAGTGTGGCTCTGCCAGAGCGGTGACACATCATCCTCCCGAAGGCCAGAGGAGGACCAGCGTCCCTGTGCTGACAGTGACATCAGGCTCCCAAGAGGGGGAGTGAGGCCACAGAAACCATCCTCGCGACCCTATCACTCACACACACACACACACGCGCGTGCGCGCGCGCGGGGTGCTGGGGAAGACTTCCGGGGGGCGGGGGTGGGGGTGCTGGGCTCCTGGATTTTCCAGCGGTTTCTGGTGCTGATCTCTGACCCTGCCCCGCCTCAGCTTTAGCACTGACAGCCCAGCCCGGCCCAGCGGGGAGCTCCAGTCACAGGCTGGGGAAGGCTGTTATAGCAGAAGGCGCAGGACTACTCAACCAGCTGGGAAAGGCACCATTAGCTAGTGTTCCACTCTAATAAACAAACATCAGAGTCATTTGCCTATTGACCCTAGACACAGGAATCTTATGGAAGGAGAGATTCCAGCAGCAGGCAGTAGACAGGGTGTCTATCACATGTGGATCTCTTCTCATGAGCAAAGCCCCAAGGGGAAAGGGCAATTGTATACTAGTCCCTGGGAAGGGAGTGTGTGGGTGGAATCATGTATAAGTACAGAGATTTAAACAAACAGAATGCATCACTATGGAAACACTCAAGCTTTTTTCAAAGGCACCGTTAAGCAAAATAATCAAGACTTCAGATTCAACACCCCAAGTGTTTATGACCAGAAAAGGCAAAGTGGGCCTTAGATATTCTGCAGCCAGGAAAAAGCTGCCAGAACTCAAGAAGAAATATTCTCAGCAGAGCAGGAATGCATCATTTTGTCAGGATTTTCTCTGAAATCCTCCAACAGGAGCATTCTGCTCACTGCTGGCCTAACTCTTTCTGGGTTGCTGTGACATGGACCCAGGATCTGGTGCCGGTGACTGGGTGCACAGGCTCCGTGTTAGAAAGCTATGGAGGCTTCACGGATCTGGAGTCCCAAGAATCTGGGACCCAGAATCATTATGGATCACCAGCAGCTTGACTCACAGTTAATGTGAGTCAAGTAGACCCTGATTTCAATGCTGGGAATACAATCTGATATCCCCAAAGGTACTCACAGCGAAGACTGAGGGAAGGGGTCATGGGGAAAACTCCTCCTTCCTGTGGAAGCCTCCAAGTATATTTACAGCTACTGGGAAGGTTGGTGATTTTTTTTTTTTTTTGCCAGTCCTGGGGTCTGAACTCAGGTCAGGGCCTGGGTTCTGTCCCTGGTCTTCTCTGTGCTCAAGAGTAAAACTCTACCATTTGGGCCACAGTGCAAGGTCTGGCTTTTTTTTTTTTTTTTAATGAGGAATTGAACCCAGGGCTTCATGCATGCTAATCTAGCATTCTACCACTAAGGCATATTCCCTGCCCACGGTGAATATTTCTAAATTCACCTGACATGAAATTCTGTCTCCTTCAAGTAACCTTCTCAGTTAAATGGCTGGGCCAGTGGGCAGCAGAGCTTCTCACAAGAAACTCATGCTTGAGCTGGTTAAGGGAAAATGAGATGCAGACACCTGCCCTGATGCGCAAGAAAGAAGGGGACCAATAGGTGATCTACTGGTGTCTGCTGGAGCAAAGCTTAGGGTTCAGGCTCTCAGGGGTGCTGTCAGAGGACTCCACGCAGCAAGGCAGAGCAAGAAGCACCAGGTTTCAGGGATTCACCAATGGTTTGAAATCTGCTCTGCCACTACTACTCCTATCCAACTACTTAACTAAGCTCTTGGAGACTCAGCTTCCTTGGACAGGATAGTATCCTGTCCTTGGAACACTGGGGTGGGGGTGGGGAACTAGGGATTCTGTATAATGGCTCCCAGGACAATGCTAGCAGTTTGCTGAAGCTTACTCCCCACCCCACCCCCCAAATAAAAGGAAGCTTAAAAAAAAAGTAACCTATTCTTGATGCTGCAGCTGTTACATCGCTTCCTCTACTCTGCCTGTAAGGTTAGCAAAAGTAACTTCACCCCAGTTCCCAGGTAAGACCTATCAGCAGTTAAACGGCAACAGGCTGATGTAGTCATTGAACAGGGCTGTCCTTGATCACGCGCTGGAATTCCCATCCATTCCTAAACATCGCAAGTACCTAGCTGACACTGTAGAAGGGACATTTTCTCAGGTGTGGAAATCAATGGCAGCTGTGGCATATGGAGTCTGGAGTAATGGGGAAGATTTGCAGCACTCTGACTGAAACCTGGGTGTTGACCCAGCCTATTGGCTGGAAAGAAGAAATATTTTCCTGACAGACAGGGGTGTAAGGAATAGAGAGATCCAATGCACAGGTGAGCAAAGGAAGGTGGTAGCCCTACATTAGAGGAGGGGAGGGGAGGGTCCTGGGAGACCTGGAGCCATTTGCTTGCTGATCTCTTCACGTACAAGGAACAGAGGGGGGATTTCTGTGTCAGGCATCCAACTCCTAGCCAAAGCTGGCTGTACTACCCCAGCCAGGTTTTGTTGGCTGTAATAGGAGAACACCTAGGAATTAAGAGGTTTATTTTATGTTTATAGTGATTTGTACCTTCCAGGAAGGCTTAATAACGATGTTCAAATTGTATACAGCATTTAGTGTTTCTGGCAGGAAGGAGTTATATATACTTTATTTTATTTTTTTTGGGTCTGGTCATGGGGCCTGAACTCTGGGCCTGGGCGCTGTTCCTCAGCTCTTCAGCTCAGCTCAAGGCTAGCACTCTACCACTTGAGCCACAGCGCCACTTCCGGCTTTTTTTTTCCTGCTTATGTGGTGCTGAGGAATCGAACCCAGGCAGGGCCTCAAGCATACAAGGCAAGCACTCTACCACTGAGCCACCTTCCCAGCCCTATATATGCTTTAAAAAGATAGAGACCTCAATGCAAGGTGCCAGAGATGATGAGGATCGTCATTCTGACAGCATGGATGGAAACAGGCTAAAACCCAAGAAGGTACTACTGTCAATTTCCCCCCTCAGGCCAAGAGAGAAACTCTAACGCTTGTGTCCTACTTGCATCCATTTATATTGTCTTTCAGGTTTTCCTTTCTTTGGTTGGGAGTTTATCTGGCATCCTGCTCTTGAGTTAAAGGTCAAGGAGACTCGTGCTTTCATGATGCCACAAGGTGCAGCCACAGTGTTTTGTTTTGGGAACCTGGGTGACATCACATACTAACCCTTGAACTTCAGGAGCTCTTGCATAAGAAAGCAGTGAGTCAGTCAGAGAGAGCCTTAGTCAGAGGGCGTCTGAAGTCTCAGGTAAGCAGAGCATGAGGTCATCAAGTCTATTCCCTGCACAATCACTCCAGCTTCTATCTGGCCGGGGTTAAATGACTCACGTCATTCTCTAGGGGAAACTAATCTATGTGGACCGGCTGTCACTAAACGGGGACTTTTGCTGCTCTTCAGCCAAAATTTCAGCTTGTTACTTCTCATGACACCTTTGGTTATTCCTTCCTTCAGAGTGCAGGGTTTCTCTTGCATTACAAAGGGTCCTAGGTATCTGCCTGAGTGTAGAGCAGAGCATGCAGCTTTCCCTCTGTGTGAAGGCCTGTAGCCTGAGTGTGTCTCAGGAAGACAGATGGGCAGGGAGACTCAGTTAAACAGTGTTTCCCCTCCCGCCCCCGAGCATGCAGCTTTCCATTACCAAAGCCCACGAGCCAAGATATTAAGGAGTCAAGACAAACTTCCACAAAGCCCCATGAAGCCACCTCTGTTTGGGTTTCAGCAGCTGTCTGCCTACAGAAGGCTCCAGAGTCACTGACGCATATTTATATCTCCACTTTGCTAACGTCACAAGACACAAACACGTGCGGACCTTTCCCAGAGGCACAAGGCCATTCGGGTTTCTTCAAGTGCAAGGCAGTAGGGGGGCGGGTAGGGGAGGGAGGGAAGGGAAGAAGATAAATAAATTGGTAGAGCAAATTGTCTATAAGCACAGCTAGAGCTGTTTTTAATGTGGCTGAAGATAATGCTTGATTTTGAGATGTGCTTTAGAATAACTTCCCACAGCTGACATATTACCAACGTGAACTGCTGGTTCTCCTTAAGACTCGGAGCTGGGAAGCAAAGGCCACCATCTTCTTGGAGAGTCTCCAGCAGAGGGGCTGCGTGGGCCTTGCTCAGAGGCTTCTGTGAAGACCTCCCATCACTGGGGTGCCCCTCTCGGGTCTGGATAAATGGTCCGAAAGGTCAGGTTTACTCTCGGTTCTCTGGAGTGGTATTCCTTGGGCACACGATGCTAAATGGAAATATAAATAACTGACATAAACACACACATTTTTTAGTCGGAAGCAATTTACGACTTATTTATGAGGATCTGGACACATTTCCATTTTACCCCTGTCAAAATGAGCAGTGTTTCAGCTCTCTGATGTCTTCTGGAAACATTCTCCTCCTCTGAAGCACATCTCCAGCTGAGCACCCTGCGCCCGCGCCAGCACCCTGGCAGCCAGGCGCTCTTGTCTCTCTAACTGCGGCTCCTCTCAGCCTCCTATGCTGCTTTTCCAAATCTCATAAGAAAAACACAAATGGACGAGGCCAAAGAGAGGCATGGGACTTGACTCTCGTGTTAAGAGTTTATACCATAATATGCATACCTTAAAAAAGATTTGGCCTAAAAATGGCCTGGCCTCACTGAGGAGTTGAGAGGAGCAAAGTGTTAACCACTAGCCACCTGAACGGACTGGAATTTAAATGAACTAAAACGGTTCTTCAGCGCATAGTCACAGTCAAGTAGTTAATGTTCACAGGGAGCTAGTGGTTACTGATGGCGCCAGCTTGGATATAGAACACTATCATCAGTCAGGCTCTAGTGGCTCATGCTTACAATCCTAGCTATTCAGGAGACTGAGATCTGAGGATATGGTTCAAAGCCAGCCTGGGCAGGAAAAGTGTCAGAGATTGAGACTCATCTCCAATTAACCAGCAAAAAAAAAAAAAAAAATCTGGAAGTGGAGGTATGGCTCAAGTGGAAGAGTGGCTAGCCTTAAGTGAACAACCTTCAGGACAGTGCCCAGGCTCTGAGTTCAAGCCCCAGTACCGACACCAAAAAAAATATACACTAGATATTGCTGCTCAAGTTGTCTATTCTTTTTTTTTCCACTATAAAGATGCTTGTGAACAGCAGATGTGATTTTTTTATTTTAATTTTTTATTGTAAAGATACTATATAGAGGGTTACAGTTACATGAGCAAGGTAATGAGTACACTTCCTATTGAGCAGTTACCCCCTCCATTGTTTTCCCCCTACCAACCCTTCCCTCCCTACCTTCCCTGAGGTTCTTTTTTTTTTTTTTAATTGTGATTAAGTGATAAGTTGTCTATTCTTACTGCCAGTGATTCCCAGACTCCTTGGAGATGCCAATTTACTGCCTCTTGGCTTATTATAGAGCAACCTGCTTTTTCTTGTCGGTCATAGGGCTCGAACATAGGGCCTGGGCACTGTCCCTGAGTTCTTTTGCTCAAGGCTAGTGCTCTATCACTTTTAGCCACAGTTCTACTTCCGGTTTTTGGAAATAAGACACTGACTTTCCTGCTCAAGGTTGGCTTCAAGCAGTGATTCTCAGATCTCAGCCTCCTGAGTAACTAGGATTATAGGCATGAGCCACGGGTACACCTCACAACTTGCTTTTTATCATATTTACTTAGAAATAAATACTTCTCCATTAGGCCAGATGCCAGTGGCTCACACCTGTAATCCTAGCTACTCAGGAGGTTGAGATCTGAGGATCACTGTTCAAAGCCAGCCTGGGCAGGAAAGTCTGAGAGACTCTTATCCCCAATAAACCGGAAGTGGTGTTGTGGCTGAAGCGGTAGCGAGCTTGCCTTGAGCTAAAGAGCTGAGGGACAGTGCCCAAGCAGAGTTCAACCCCCATAACCGACAAAAAACCCAAAAAAACAAAAACAAAACTTCTCCATCAGCCAAGAAAGTGCCTCCAGAGAGAATCTGTATTACCGGCATCTACCTATCCATCACTACCTGCCAGTCAGCTTGTGTGGCTCCTTCCATGATTAACAGGGTCCCGTGATCCAAAGGTATCTTCACTCTTTCCACATATGTGTAGTCTCCATTCTCTTCCTAGAAGATAGCAGCCACTGCACTGAATTTTATTTAGTTTTAGTTTTTTTTTTTGAGATAAGGTCTAGACAGGTAGCCCACGTTAGCCTTTAACCTATGATGCTCCTGCCTCAGCCTCCTATGTGCTAAGATTTTTAGGTGAGTTGCTGTGATTACACATATGAGCCACCAAACCTAGATTTTCTGGCTACATTGTTTCCTTGTGATCCACAGGCAATAGGCCCTAACTACTTGCCGCCAGTCCACACAGGCTCATAGATAGAACCCATGGGTTCCACCATTTGGCAGCTGTTCACCTCCTGCCCTCTTTCACCTCTCTGTATCTTGATTTACTCATTTATAAAATGGTGATGATGGCGGCATCTGCCTACCAGGGAGCCTCAGATGGTATGTATAAATAATATGGGGATGGGCTCACTGGAAGACTTGTGTAAGAGCTAGGATCACCACCATCATCATCTGAAACAGAAAAGCCCATACTGGCCTAGGAAGAACAGTCACCTATACAAGAATTCCATAGCTCTGTGTTATTCAGTCTTGTTTCTTTCAAAGCCACGCAAGAGAGGGAGACGGCCTCTTACCCAAGGCTTGGTGGGCTGTGTTCTGCTTTACCTTTTCATGATTTGTGCCAAGTCACTACTTGGTGCCAATGGTAACATTAGTCACAGCTCTTCCCATGGCTACTTTGGTGCTTTGGAAATGTATTCCTTTTTCCAGAACAGACAATGGCAACAGTTTCTGAAAAAATGTGAGTTGTAGTTTGATCACAGCAGTATTGCTAAAGGAGGCCTGGTTTTTTGAGCCTTTGAGAATGGATTATAACTCCTGAACAAGAGCGCAGAAATGCCTTGATTTACATTTCTCCTGGAGCGCTCAGCACTGTCAGTCTCTCTCCACAGGACAGCCTGCAAAGCACAACAGGTGGTGTGGCTCTGCCTCCACATTGGACAGTGGGGAGGGGACGGGTGAGCAGCTTCCCAGCTCACAGCAGGGAAGGATGGGGCAAGAGTTGAGACCAGATTCCTGACTGCATCACCTTCACCAATAGATGGGCCACTTACTGATCTGTTTCACGTCTAGTGCAGAGGTTACATTAGGGATTTACTGCAGTGCAATGCTGTGTTTATGTTTATGACTGCAGGAGTGCTTCTGAGAACTTTACTGTTTACAATGATTTCCTCAGGAAAATGGAAATCAAAACAATAATGGACTTGTATAAACAGACTAAGTTCCAGGGCCCAATCTCTGGCCTTGACTTTGTCAAGGACAGGCTATCATTTGTGCAGGCAGAAGACATAAGTGATGTTTTGAAATAATTTTTGGCTTTGGAGACCAATTTTTAATTGTGTCACTACTTTTTCTTTCCCAAGAATAAGAAAACACTAAGACATTGGCTTCTCCCTGTTCAGCCAACCAGAGAGCACTGGAAAGAGGATCTTAACTTGGGGTAGGGAGTGCAGTTCCATATCAAAGGGGCTAAGTAGGTATTATGAAAAAAAAAAAGCCAGTTAGTAGAGATGAAGGTCTTACTGCAAAAGAGATATGAGGAGAGAGTACATTGCCCTCGAGATTTGGGGGCGCAATAGCTTTCTTAATGTAGGCTGGAATGGCAGCTACCAGCTTAAGGTTCAACTGAGCTGGAAGCAGAATTTCCTCTGCTTGCTATATAATCAGGGAGTATAACACAGACCGCAAAGTGTAAATGAAGCTCAGACACCATGACTAGAGAGGCAAAGACACGGGACAGACACTGACCATTACATGAGGATGATTGTGAGACAAAGAGCTAGAACATTCCAAACACTTTGGGGAGGGAGACAGGGGTGCTGGGAGCAATGGAAGAGAAGAGGTGATCCTGTAATTCCACCTGGAAATGTGATGCAGGAAAATGCACCTGAGAAGTGAAGGAGAATTCCAAATGCACTGGTGGAAAAAGAAGCTGAACAGTCATACTCCACTTGATGTTCCTAAGAGCTGAATTTCTCAAGCGAAGAGAAAGCCTCGGGCTCCTTTTAAACACATTACAGCTAACATAGCAGCCTCACCAAAAATCAGATAAGGCTAGCCTTCACTAGGGAGGGAGTGGCTCTCAGCAGCCTACAAAGGAGACAGTGGACAGGGAAGGAGGCTCATAAATATGTCCTGAGGCTGGAGTAGCAGCAGACTGTAGTCTGTTTAACTTAACCAAGATGCACGTGACTTTGTCCATGTGGGAAGCAGGTAAAAGGCCAGGGAGCTCATGTTTCGTGCAAAGGCTGGGGTATGTGTGGATTAGCAGCCACGGAAGCATGGCCGGATTGTGAATGAGAGGCAAGCTCATTAACTGTGGTTAAGTCTCTAAACACATCTCTGTAATTCTTTCAATTTACTCAGGACTTCATTTAAAACGAAATAACACAAAACATACCCACTTAAGACCCATTACTGACATTTTCCCATACTTTATGGGTGAAGGGAGTTATGAGGGTCACATTCAGCCAATAGAGATGCTCTTTCTTTCAAGAGAAAAGGCAAAAGCAAAACTTTGAAACCTGTTAAAGTTGTTTTTAGAAGGGGAGGGGAACTGGTTGCTAGTAACTCACTCTTAGAATCCTAGCTACTCAGGAGGCTGATATCTGAGGATTGAGGTTCAAAGTCAGGTAGTAAAAGTTCTTGAGACTCTTATCTCCAGTTCACCACCAAAAAGCTGGAAGTGGAACTGTGGCAGGCAAGTCAAGCTGTATGAAATTTAGATCTTTCTTGTGATCATCCCTTTCTTGTCCTAAAACAGTGTCTTAGAAATTGTAACTATCATTACTTCCAAGTCATCATTGTTATAATTTCTTTTGAGAATATGAGTAACAAGCTCACTAATGTAAAGAACAGTCTGTAATGTTTCTCCTCATTACTTTCTTAGTTGTCCTGCCCTTGAGAAACATGCTTAATTGCCTGTCACACCAACAAATATGTGCTCCACGACTGAGAGTATCAAGAAAATACAGAAAATCACCTTTAATCCTGTCTTTCAGAACTCACACAACACAGACAACATTCTATATACAATTGTTTTCTGTCTTTAAATACGCAGTTGTTTTAAAATAGGATTTTATTTTATTTTTTTGGGTCCAGTCGTGGGGCCTGAACTCGGCCTGGGCGCTGTCCCTCGGCTCTTCAGCTCAAGGCTAGCGCTCTACCACTGGAGCCACCGTGCCACTTCCGGCTTTTTTCTTTTTGCTTATGTGGTGCTGAGGAATCGAACCCAGGGCCTCAGGGCATGCAAGGCAAGCGCTCTACCACTGAGCCACCTTCCCAGCCCCTAGAACTGTATTTCTTATATGAGCATTTTCTTTCTTCTTTAAACTCATAAATACTTTTGGGTCCCTGTGTATGTTGGATTTTGTGCTAGTGGTAAGGATATACATAACAGCAGGGAACACACTGTTGGCAACTGAGATTTTAATATCCCAGTGTTGTTTTGATAAAGGAAAGGCTACAGCAAGTAAATTTGAGGCAAAGCATTTCTAAATATATGTCTAGGGTAGAAAGGGTTGTTGTGGTTCAAAGTGGTAAAGTGTTAGCTTTGAGCAAAAAAAGCTCAGGTATAGCACACAAGCCCAATGACTGACAAAAGAAAAAAAAAAAGCTTAAAAAAGTATTTATCTATGCCGGGCGCCGGTGGCTCACGCCTGTAATCCTAGCTACTCAGGAGGCTGAGATCTGAGGATCATGGTTCAATGACTCTTATCTCCAATAAACCACTAGAAAAGCAGAAGTGGCGTTGTGGCTCAAGTGGTAGAGCGCTCGCTTTGAGCTGAAGAGCTGAGGGACAGTGCCCAAACCCAGAGTTCAAGCCCCACGACTGACCAAAAAAAAAAAAATCATCTATCTATGTCTAGGATAGATTCTTCAAATTCTTCTATCTTATTTCTAGTATAGATTCGCTAGCTTTGCACGAGAAAGCTCAGAAATAGCACACAGGCCCTGAGTTCAAGCCCAATGACTGACAGAAAAAAAATCTTTTTTTTTTTTTTATTGTAAAGATACTCTATACAGGGTTACAATTACATGAGTAAGGTAATGAGTACAATTCCTATCGAGCATTGTTAGCCCCTCCTTTGTTTTTCCCCTACTATCCCTTCTCTCCCCAAGTTGTAAAGTTCGTTTTTAAAACAGTGTCTTGTACGCCTCATTGTTACAATGGGGCAACCTGTGTCCTAGTTTCAGCATTTTGTTATTTCCCTTCCCCTCCCCAAATTAGAAAAATGTATATATAAGATACACGGCCCAGGAATCAAATAATATGTCTAGGGTAGAAAGGGGAGTTGTGGTTCAAAGTGGTAGAGTGCTTGCTTTGAGCGGAAAAAAAGCTCAGGGATAGCACCCAGGTGCTGAGTTCAAGCCCAATGACTGACCAAAAAAAAAAAAAACAATCTTATGTCTATGTCTAGGATAGATTTCTGGGCCCCAAGGTATGAACTTCAAGGCATTCGATTTCTACTACCAAATGGCTTTCTTGAGAAGTCTATAGCAATTTGTGATTCTATCTGGAAAATATGACAATACCTATCTTCTGACCAAACACTATCAGCTGACAATGATAGGGAAGAAATTAGGGGAGAGGTGACAACTCATTCAAGTGACAATTCTGTGCTTACTGGCTCAGTCCAACAGTTTTTCATGCCTATTTGCTGCTTGAATTTTTGTTGTGACCTGCGTTCTCAGCCTTTGCCCATTGTTCTCTGGGGTCTTAACATTTGTCTATTTATCTATCACCATACATAGAAACTCATTTGCCATTTGTTACAGGTTTTTAAAATACTTTTCTTCTGAAATGCCTAACTTTAACTGTGTTTATGTTATTTAACACAGAATAGATTGGGGTTTTTTGAGAGTCAAGTCTCCTAACCTTTCTTTGGCTCCCTTTCATGTCTTTTTGTGCTTAGAAAGTCTTTTCTCATCCTGTGGAAAGTTAAACATGCAAGTGCATTTCCTTTTAGTTAAAAAAAAAGTTTACTTTTTTTAGGTTTAACTCTTTCTCTAGCTAACCTAGACTTCTTGGATTTTATATTTTTATTTTTTTAGTATGTTTGTTTTCCTTGCTTTTCTTTTTTTGTGCTGAAGATCAAACCTGGGGCTCCATGCATGCCAGGCAGGCATCCTTCTACTTAGCTATATCCCCAATACCTATGCTTTTGTGTGTGTGTGTACATGCACACGTGTGCATGCCTACACCAATGGGCTTGAATTCAGGGCCTGCGCAGACTCTGAGCTTCTTTTGTTCAAAGCTAGTGATCTACCACTTGAGCCATAGCTTTACAACTTCACTTCTGTTTTTCTTTTTCTTTTTGGTGATTAGTTGAGATAGGAGTCTCACGGATTTTGCTGTCAGGACTGACTTCAAACCACGATCCTCAGATTTCCTGACTAGCTAGGCTTATAGGTGTAAGCTACTGGTGCCAGGCCCTATGCTTCTGCTTATAACAATACTCAGGTACTTAGAGGCACTTAATCCTCCTGCCACACTTTCTGGATAAGAACAACTCTAGTGGTGGCCTATACACATACATTCCTGATGATTCTTACTACAAAAAAAGTGAACGCAGGGCCAGGAAGTGAATGTAGCCTATGCTCTCCACAGTAAGCCCCACTGCCCTGCAACCCTGTCACATTGCCTGCTCTCATTGTATGGCAACTGGGGCATAAACACAAGCAGGGAGCAAAACCAAAGGGTGTGTCTGGGTGCACAGTATAGTGGGGTCTGTGAACAAGCAGCCCCTTCTTATTCTTTCTTGATCTTCTTGGTTTCCCAGGGAAGCTGGCTGGCAAGTCAGCTCGTGTGTGTGTGTGTGTCCCAGGGAAACTGGCTGGCAAGTCAGCTTGTGTGTGTGTGTGTGTGTGTCTGTCTGTCCCAGGGACACTGTCTGGCAAGTCAGCTTGTGTGTGTGTGTGTATCTGTCCCAGGGAAACTGGCTGGCAAGTCAGCTTGTGTAGGTGTGTGTGTGTCCCAGGGAAACTGGCTGGTAAGTCGGCTCGTGTGTGTGTGTGTGTGTGTGTATTTCCCCCCATGTAATTCAGTTCCTTTAAAAACACTGGGCAGTAGCTACAAGTCTGGAGGCCAGATTCAGCCGAAGGCTTCCCCAGCTGTGCTGACCTGGTTAGCTTCTTTTGTTCTCCTGTCATTCACTCTAGCTGGCCTGTAAACTCTCCATGCCAGCTGCCATCAACTATACTTCCTGGATACCCTTTGCCACATGACACAGTACTGTTTTCCCTGACAGTACTGTGTTCATCTCACTCCCCACAGAAAAACCACTGAAAGCAAAACGTACTTCCAAATGTTTGATCTCAATTAACAGTGAGACATTTGGTTTTCTAGATCTTCTGGGTCTCAGATGTGTTTTATCTAAGAAATATCTCCTCTTTTTATCAAGAAGTTGCTTATGGAAACAAGACACATGTGAACAGGAAGGAGAAACACAAGCTGCTACCTGGTTCTCATCCCCCAACTCACAGGAGGCACCTGCCACACAGTAACTATTATTAGTTTCTGCAATGGAGACATCAGGGTCTACAGAGACGCTGGAGGCCAGGAAGGGACTTGAGTGAACAAGAATTCCCATACCCTGTCTAAGAATGTAGTAGCCATGCAAATAACAGAGACCAGGCAGATTGTGTACAGATTCCAGAAGATTTGACAACCTGGCTGAGACACGTGCATTTCATTCTGTGGTCCAGGAGGAGAACAGAGAAACTTTCCTGAGTTGGAAAAACACAATGACAAGAGCAGAGAGCTCCAGCTCACTTCATGCTCCTTTTCTTTGTTCTCTTGTCATGAACAAGCATGTGTGGTTCCATGGCTGTGCTTATCATCTTTAAGAAGTAGTTATCAAAGCCATCTTTCAGTGAATGTCTCAGCACCTTGTCTGTCAATGGGACAATCACAGCTCAACTAGAAAAGATTTTTGAAGGATTCAGTGCAAAGTACTTAGAAAAAAAGACAGGCACAGAGTCCACGCTATACCTTGTTATGCATTGTTAGTGTTTTACTACTGTCATCCTGACAATCCCAAATGCCATCTCTAATCCAGGTAATCTATAATCAATAGCCTACTTTACATGTGAAACTCTCAAGTATCGTCCAGGTAACATGTAGAAGATGATACTCTTAAAAAAGGGCAAAATCTGCTGGTGGCTCATGTTGGCAATCCTGGATAATCAGGAGGCTGAGATTTGAGGATCTTAGTTCAAAACCAGCCCAGGCAGTAAATCCCTGAGCCAGGAAAGTCTGTGAGGCTCTATCTCCACTAAACTACCAAAAAAGCTGGAAGTGAAGCAGTGGCTCAAGTGTTAGAGCACTATCTGTGAGAAAAAGAAGCTCAAGTGCCTGAGTTCAGTGGCTTGAGTTCAAGCCCCAAAACTGGCACAGAAAGAAAAGAAAGAAAGAAAGAAAGAAAGAAAGAAAGAAAGAAAGAAAGAAAGAAAGAAAGAAAGAAAGAAAGAAAGAAAGAAAGAAAGAAAGAAGAAAGAAAGAAAGAAAGAAAGAAAGAAAGAAAGAAAGAAAGAAAGAAAGAAAGAAAGAAAGAAAGAAAGGGAGGAAGAAAGAAAGAAAGGGAGGAAGGAAGGAAGGAGAGAGAGAGAGAGAGAGAGAGAGAGAGAAAGGAAGCAAGGAAGAGAAAGAAAGAAAGAAAGGAAGGACAAATTCTACTAAGCAAAGATGGCTTACATCTGTTAACCTAACTGCTCTCAGAAGGCAGAGATCAGAAGGACTGCCAGGATCAAGGCCAGCCCAGGCAAAAAGTTCGTAACAACTAATCTTAACTCAATAGCTAGGTACAGTGGGACACACTTGTCATCACAGCTACAGCAGAAAGTTACAAAGGAAGATTATAGATTGGAGTCTATAACTAGAGCACACTGGGCACTGGTGGCTCATGTGTAGAATCCTACCTACTCAGGAAGATGAGATCTGAGGATCTTAGTTCAAAACCAGCATAGACAGAAAAGTCCCTGAGACTCTATTAATTCCAATTAATAATCAAAAAGCCAAAAATGGAACTATGGCTCAATGGTAGAGTGCTAGTCTTGAACACAAAAACTCAGGAATAACACCCAGGCCTGAGTTCAAGCCCCAGGACATACGCACGCACACACGCACGCACGCACGCACGCACATGCGTGGACAAAATGCAGAAATTCATTTTCTCCTCTGAGTCAGTAGCATCTCCATCTACTAATTGGTGAAGCCAGAAACGTGGGAGTCCATTCTCAAATCTTGCCCTGCATCTGAAATTCTGGCAAGTTCTACTGGTTCATTCCTCAAATCCACTCACTTCCTCCTTCCCTACAGCATCTGAGAACAAGCCAGCAGCTTCCCACAACCACTTCGACCACCAACATTTGCTTGTCTCCTCTTCTTGCTTGTCCCCGAGCTAATCTTCACATGACATCCAGTGTGAGCTTGCACAAATGTAAGTGGGACCATGTCACAACCCCACTTATACCCACCACATAGAGAACAGCCAAGTTCAGACCCAACCACAAGTTGTGATGATTGCTCTCTACGTTTCTGAGCATCATCATCTCTCGTGACCTCCCTGAGAGCAGGGACTCTACTTGTCACACTTACTGGCATCTTCCCACAGCTGAGCAACTACTCAACACTCAGTGGGTGCTACCCCAATGTCTGGCAGGAACGTAGGGGGGAAGGTAAAGGCAGAAAAGAACTGCTACTAAAAATACTACCTGGTGCCTAGCTAGACACGAGGTTATTCCAGAGACTGGAATAAAGAACATCAAGAGTAAAAGGCAGAAGGAGTGGCATTGATCAAGATGCACTGTACTCATAAACATGTTGAATTATAACCCCTTTGCAACTAACTTAAAGATTAAAAGAAAATAAAGAAGAGTAAAAGGCAATTTTCGTGTTATGGGATCTTCAGACCTTTCAAGAAAGAATTAGCAAGGTGTAGTGGTACATACCTGTAACCCAGCCCTTGGAAAGGGGGCTTCAAGGTTATCCTGGATGACACTGAATTTCCCCAAAAAGAAACAAGTCTCAGGTCCTCACTTCCAAGATGATAAAAAACAAAAAAAACAACAGCTGCACCCAAAAGGCCACATGTAGCCTATTTGCTGCATAAGCTGCACTGGGTATGTGCCCAAGGACTAGACTGTTAAGAAGCTGACTAGAATACATGGTAAAGGCTGCAGGCCTGGACCTTTCCAAAGAAAATATTTTCGATGTTTCCCCAGCTCTATGTGAAGCTGTGTTTCTGTTTGAGTTGTGTCATTCACAGCAAGGTGGTCAGGAATCAATTTCGTGAAACTTGGAAGGACAAACACCACTACCAACCTAGTTTATACAGCTGCTGCTGCCCCAGGGTTGGCACCAACCAGGCCCAAGTAGAGGATCCTTAAAGGCGGAAGAAAAACTGTCCTTTGGGAAAAAAGTAAAAATAAAATTATACTTTAAAGAAAAAGAATGAATTAAAGAGCCACGCACGGTGGTATATACCTACAATCTCAGCTACTCAGAAGGCTGAGGCAGAAGGCTTGTGAGTTTGGGCTATCCTGGGCAAAATAGTAAGACCCTGTATCAAAAAAAAAAAAAGAGAAAGAAAGGAAAGGAAGGAAGGCAAGAAGAGAAAGGAGGAAGGGGAGGAGAGGGAAGGAAAAAGAGGAAGAGAAGGGAGGAAAGAGGAAGGGAGAAAGATAATTTTGGCTTTGAGGGAACAAGGAAGAGTTGAAATAATCTATGTTAATCTGACCAAGAGAATGGTGATATCACGAGCAAAATGGGCTTACAGCAGATAGAGATGTGGAGTTTTTCCTGAGACTCTAATTTTGGAAGTTACATGTGTTATTATTAAGTGGAAATGTCCTATAAACACATAAAATGCATCAGCTGAAAACAGGCGAAAGCAACACTGTGGACAAGAGATTTAGAAGTCACCCCACCGAAGAAATAATGGTTGAGCTGTAAGAATTGATGAGATCACATTTGGTTGCTTATTCAATTAAAGCACACACACCTGGTGTGGAACACTGGGCACAAAACGACAAGGCAGAAAGTGGTCTGGCCCATGTGGGTTTACTGCTAGTTTATAATCTCCTGAAAACTGTGCAGAGAAAAATAACAGAACCAAGGATAATTTTTTTTTTTTTTAATGTGAGAAGGGATGTAGGTGAGCTCAGGACTTCATGCTTGCCGAGCCAGCGCTCTACTGTTTGAGACATACCCCCAGCCCTTTTTACTTTTATTATTTTGCAAATACAGTTTCAAATTTATACTGTGGCTGGCCTAGACCTTGATCCTACTTTTTAACGCTTCCCACACAGCTGGGTTTATAGGAGCAGGCTATTGGTTTAGACGGGGTTCTAGCTAACTTTTTCCCATCTGGCCATGAATCACAAACTCCAGAATTCTGCCTGCTAAGTAGCAGAGATTACAACTGTGAGCTAATACACCCCACCTTCAAAGATAATCTTTTTTTTGTTAGTCATGGGGCTTGAACTCTGGGCCTGAATGCTGTCCATCAGCTATTCAGCTCAAGGCTATTGCTCTACCACTTGAGTCATTGCACTACTTCTGGTTTTCTGAATGCTTTATTGGAGATACGAGTCTCATAGACTTTCTGCCTGAGCTGGCTTTGAATAGTGATCCTCAGATCTCAGCCTCCTGAGTAGCTAGGATTACATGAGTGAGCCACCAGCGGCCTGGCAAAGATAATCTTTTTTCTTTTCTTTTTTTCCTTCCTTCCTTCTTTTTGCCAGTCTTGGGACTTGAACTCAGGGCCAGGGGCACTGTCCCTGAGCTTCTTTTGCTCAAGGCTAGCACTCTACCACTTGAGCCACAGAGCCATTTCCGGCATTTTCTGTTTATGTGGTACTGAGGAATCAAACCCAGGGCTTCATGCACGCTAGGCAAGTACTCTACCACTAAGCCACATTGCCAGCCTCAAAGATAATCTTTGACATCTGTACTTAATCCATATTTTAACATAAAGAAAACAAACTCAAAGGAGATGGAAAAAGTACAAGGAGAAAAGTATAGGAAGAGCCATGATGAGGCAGTATTTCAGAAACCAATAGGAGAAAGAACAGCTAACTTATGATTAAGTTTCATGCCCAGAAGAGATGGACACTAGTGACCAGTATTACAAGAAAGAAGAGTAATTACGAGGAAATGCCAGCATGTTTGAGATTAGGTCAATGACGTTAGTATCATTTTAACAGAACAGATATTTCAAGAGGGAGTTAAGCTGTGAGGAAAGGGAGAATGATGCAGACACCAGAATCTTCCAAAATCTTTTGTTGTTGCTATTGTATTAGACAGTCCTGAGATTGAACCCAAGACTTCACATGGGCCCTACCACTGAGCTACTCTTTAGCTCCAAATCTGTTGCTTCAAACACAAGAACAAAACTAAGTTGTTAGAACACTTATGGGGTCAAGCAGAAGGTTTTTTTCAACTTGAGGATAGCTATATCAGAGATGTCCCTAGTTCTCTGGCCCAGGGACCAGATAAACAGTAGAGGTGATTGACAAGAATAGCTAAAGCTTCTTGATACGCTAAAATGATATTTGAAAATTAAACGCAGCTATGTAGCTGCTAAGGGCCAAACGTTCCTCTACTTACCCTATCTCCCAACTTATGGATATACTATGCTTGCCCCTTTTTTCAGTTATCAGTTCTTCTCAGCTGCTTTCCCTGCACAGTGGAGTTGCCTTGCCCTTGGGGATATGGTTGGGCCAATGGATGCCTGCAGCTGTGTTTGGATGTTGTGGTTGTTCCTACAGCATGATGCAAGAACAGCTGGACTTTTGTGTACAATGAGAACATATTGTAAAATGGACATTAACACAATCTATTAAGTTACGGGAATTCTGGGGAGAATAAAGGTAGGACCCCATAAAGTCTCCTGTGCACTTATTCTGCTGACTCAGCCACATTTAAATGATGACATCTCTCGGCATTGATCTGAAATACATTACTTTAGAAACAGAAGCAGCTGGTTCTGAAATAGGATCCAGTAAAGAAAGAGATTAGCTGGGTAAGCGGCTTTGAAACCACTGAGGTAATTGGTTCAAAACGGTTTGAAACCTGCCTCATACACACCTTGGTTTTTTTGTTTTGTTTTGACCAAACTCCTGATTTTTGGCATTCACAGGGTTGGAAGGTTCTGGTGAAGTGAGTGAGAAAAGTAAGCAAAAAGAACTGGAAGGTGCAACTGATCATATGAAAGGTGACCTGGGCCCATCCTGTGAGCTTGCCAACTTATACAAGAGTGTTTGAAGTCCTGGGCAGTTGCCTACTGCAGCAGAGCTCTCTGCAGGTATCAAGGATGAAGCCCTGCAGTCCAAGCTAGCAGGCAGACTCCTGCCTTTCCTCTTCAAGCCCAGGTGAAGGTAAATGAAATTTAGAAGGAAATATCTGTCGATGGGGTCTGCTGATCAGATTTGTTGTTGAGGGACAGGATGGAGGTGGGAAGTTAAGAATTTAAATAAGAACTAACCTGGCTATTTGTGTTGACAGTGTGACCATTCTAGCCATCCTGCATGTGATCTGAAAGAAGATGTCATGTGATGAGGATCCATTCCTGGTAATAGAACATTTCCAAGAAATACAACCTGAAGGAAGTGCCGTTTTCAAAGAGTTTCCACCCAAGACCACAGCACTAGAAACAAATGCCTGCATCCTCTAAGGGTATAGGAGAGGTCCCACAATTCCCAACAGCTGACCTCAGCCACTAGCAGAGATGCAAATTCCACCAGTCACTCATCAACAACCAGGAGATCCTTCCCAGACATTGCTGGATATGACCCATGCAAACACACAACACCCACTCTCTCTCTCCTGCATCCTGTCTCTCAGAAAAGCACAAACTCACCTATATAATCAACCCCTATGAGCTCTAAAGGTCCCCTCTTTCTCTTTACCCCAAGGAAACTTGGGTGCACATTCCCTGAAGTCCTCTCATATGGAAGGTAGTCATGTCCCTCAGTCAAGTGGGTTTCAGACAGGTGACAGACTTACCCTTCCCCTACTACCTTAAATATCCATGCTCCGGCCAGGTGCTGGTGGCTCATTCCTGTAATCTACTAAGGAGGCTCAGATCTGGAGGATGGAGGTTCAAAGCCAGACTAGGCAGAAAACTCTGTGAGACTTCATCTCCAAAATAAACAGCAAAATCCCATAGTGGAGGCATGGCTCAAGTGGTAGAGTACCAGCTGTAAGAAAGTCAAGCAAGATCGCAAGGCTTTGAGCCCAGCACCAGCACAAACAACAACAAAACAAAACCTTATACTCATTTGAATGCAGGCTATTATACTTGTCATCCTCTCTCTTCCCTTCCCTTGGTGTTAGTTTGTATAGACAAGGCCAACTGAGCTCTTCTTCTGTCTCCTGGCCTCTTTTCTTGCTCTGTTCTGGTCTAGGCTCCATTGTAGTGGCCATATTCATCTTTCAAAGTTGTCAATCAGGCCACACCAGTTAACAAACCTCAGTTGCTTCTGGATGTACTTAAAGTAAAACTCTCTGCTTCCTGCAGCTCAGGAGTGTCTGTACAAACTGGCTCTGCCTACTTTCTCTGTCTTACCACCTGCTAGTAATTCATGCCCATGCTGATGCTCCAGGGGCTCCAGGGCGGGGCCTCCTCTCCCTTCACAGATAACTTGTCTCTGTCATAGCGAGGCAGCTACTTTCTATGAAATCACAAATTGAGAAAGGTAATAAAATCACCAGAAGGCTTAGGAATGAATCTTAGGCTAGCATGAAAGAGAAAAACTGCTATTGTGACAAGGTTTTAAAATCAGGTTTCAAGCAGATTTCATATTTAATCATAAAACACACAGAAACACATTGGAAAAGACCATTCTCCTGAATCCAGAGATATCACTAGCAATTCAAAACTGAGAGGGTCTTTGCTAAAATTAACCATTCCCAGAAGATGTCAAAGCATGAACTATAGCCTGAGAAAAGGCCCTGAGAGGGCAAATGGTAATTCCAGCTCCCAAGACTCTCAAGTGTGGTGTGAAGCGGGACTGCTGGGGAGGGGAGGCACTGTGGGAGAGAGGGTGACAGGGGCTGGTGATTATGATCAAAGTACTTCATATACATGTCTGAAAACAGAATAACAAAACCTGTTAAAATCAGATTAACCCCCAATTAAAAAAAAAAAGAACCTTGGGGAGGGAAGGGATGGTAGGGGGAAAACAATGGAGGGGCTAAGAATGCTCAATAGGAAGTGTACTCATTACCTTGCTCATTTAACTGTAACCCTCTGTATAGTATCTTTACAATAAAAATAAAAATAAAAAAATAAAAAAAATTAGATTAACCCAGGGGAGGAGAGATGGGAGAAGCCCTATATCATAAAACTTCCCTCCCAGGGATTCCACGAAACTCATCTTAAGACTCCTCTTTTGATGGAGGGCTCCAGTACTTTTTTCTATGGCTTTTCTTTCATTTTCAGTAAACTTATTCTGTTGACCTTAAAAAAATTAGTTAACAAAAAAAGGGGTGGACAAGAAAGAGTAATGGGTGAGTGAGGAATTCAATCAAAATACATTATATGTATGTAAGGAAATAGAGTAAAATTATTTTGTAACATATACATAATATAGATATATATCTATATATGCTAGTTTAAAAAAGCAAACAAGTTAAACAATTCATTTTTACTAGGATTACCTATCGTTTTACACACACACACACACACACACACACACACACAGAATGGCATTCATCCACCGTCAGATGATTTTGAGATATCTTGAATACTCAGTCACTATTTCTGATCCACAGGTTGCCTTATCCTCTCTGAGACTCCATTACATTATCCAAAGGAGCCTTGGAGTTCATTGTTATTCATTTCCTTTTTCAATTTCTGGTAAGTCATCGTGGCATCTACCATTTCTAACAGCTTAGAAATTCACTGATTAGTGCAACACTTCCATGGGAAAACTTTTCCACTGCTCCCATGAAGTAGCTACTTCTGATTATTTCCATCTGCGGAAACATAGTTAAGTACACAGGAGGCAGATAAGTGCTATTTACCAACCTCAGGAAGAGGAAATAACCTGATTTTCCAAATTTCATTAGGGGATGTTTTAAAAAGACCATGGTTATCAAGAACATCTTTAAATATATTTTGTAACCTCTCAGCACAGATGCCACAATCGGCAGGTGGCTGAACAGGAAAGAGAGACCACAGCAATGGCAGCTTGGGGGTGCTACCTAAGGTGGGGTTTAGCCACTATTGCATAAAATGTACATACTCCTAACTTATCCAACATCCTAAGTAAAGCTATTCATCACCAGATTACTCTAGATTTTAAAACCTCCTCTTTTTCTAAAGTCCCGGAAAGGAATATCAATATTTATAATCAGGCTGACTTTTTAAGATGCTATTCACTCATCCCAGCAGTGATATAAAACACTTAGCCAGGAGGCTCTGGGACCTCACTACATGCTCTCAGTCTTCACCACTGGACTTGCTTTTACAAACCCATTCCCTCTGGGGGTAGAGGGGGAGGCACACCCTTCCGAACACATTATGGGAGAGCAGTGGTTAGAGAAAGGTCCAATTTGCCTCAGCTCAAATCACTAAAGGGTGAAGAGAAGACTCAGCTGATAAAGGAGAGAACTAATCCAGGGTCATTTGCTAGAAAAAAAAAAAAAAAACAAGGCTTTTGGCATCAAAACCTCCAGTGCATCACAAATTTCCTGCTATTATCTAATACCCCTCCCTCCCAGCCATCACTGTTTCCATGGTAACCGACAGAGAAATAGCAACCTGCCAAATTGCTTTTGTAGTTCCTCTTCTAGTTTGCTCCTCTGCATAGAATTAAAGCTAGAAAAGAACCAGGCTAGTCTTTACAAACACAAGACACCATGCGATTTGAAAAGTACAACTGGGTTTGGAACAAGAAGTATAGAAAAGCTTCCATGAACCCACCCTGAACAAATACAAAAGATCTACTGAAGTGTGCCTGTTCAGCTCTGCCTAGATCCTGGGACAGTTGAGTCTGGTATCAGCCAGAATACAACCAAGGTGTTCTTCCCTTGGTATCAGATAGGAAACATACTGAAGGGCTAGGGTAAACAAAAGAACAAAACCAAATAAATCTCCTACATCCCCAAGTACCCTATTATCATGAAAAGAAATGATATTTACTCTAAAACCAAAATAAGGCAGGCTGAATGGCTTACTCTTGTAATCCCAGCTCAGGCAGGAAGGTCTGTGTGACTCTGATCTTCTGATTTGCAAACTAAAGCCAGAAGTGTAGCTGTGGCTCAAGTGGTAGCAGAGTCTAGGCCTGGAGTTCAAGCCTCACTACTAGTATTAAAAAAAAAAAATCAAAATAAGTAAGCAAGCCGGTGTTGGTAGCTCATGCTTACCTACTCAGGAGGCTGAGATATGAGGATCCTGGTTCAAAGCCAACAGAGGCAGGAAAGTCTATGATATTGTTATCTCCAATAAATTACCAACCCCCCCCCAACAACAACAACAAAAAACAAATAAGAAGTGGAGCCTTGGCTCAAGTGGTAGAGAGCCTTGAACAAATGAAGCTCAGGGACAGCACCCAGGCCCTGAGTTCAAGCTTCAGGATCAGCCAAAAACAAAACAAAACAAAGTAACAAAAACAAAAGCAAACAAACAAAAAAAAACAGTGAGCAAGAGCTGTCAGACCAGCTGGGTGCCAATGGCTGACACCTGTAATCCTAGCTACTCAGGAAGCTGAAATCTGAGGATCACGGTTCAAAGCCAGTCTGGGCAGGAAAGCCCATGAGACTCTTATCTCCAATAAACCACTAGAAAACTGGAAGTGGTGCTGTGGCTCAAGTAGTAGTGCTTGCCTTGAGCTGAAGAGTGCAGGGACAGCGCCTAAGCCCAGAGTTCAAGCCCCATGACCCACCAAAAAAAAAAAAAAAAGAGCGGATAGACCTGGCCTGGAAGAACAGTGGGAGAAGGCCAGGCAGCTCAAGAGAGGGCAATGCTTAATCCCAGGATAAAATATGTACGCTGCTGAAGCTGACTGTGCCAATGCATGCATTAGAAAGGTGCTTGGGGAGTACAGAGTTCTCTACCATCTCAGCACAGAGGAAGCGGGGAGCAAAATGATGCAGAGAACTGGAGCAGCTTACAGAATATCAGCAGCTGATCAAGGTGCCAGACTGTGAAACACACAGTGGCTGCAGGGGTGAGAGAGAAGGAGTTTGTCTAAAGGGAGTCTAAAGCAAAAGCTTTGTATTAAAACTGCATATCTTATAGAAGTGCAGGACATCTCACCACCCCTTTGTCTGCTTCATATGAGGAACTGTGACTCAAGTTAAATAGTATTACACTCACTGATAGGTCAAAGCTAATAGGAGTTCAAAAGATGTCCTCCCACACTGTCAATATATCTCAGATGTCTTGTTGACAGACATGAAAATTACATTCTGTAGTGGCTTTCTAAGCTGGGTCCCTAAGAATTACAGAATGCCAGACTCCCACAAACTCCACAAAGAAGATAAATCTAATGTATACTTTCACCTTGGATTATATGAATCATAAGGCATGCTCTCAGAGCTACCACCTGAGTTTAGAAAGAAAAGTAGACAGATTTACAATAACTTTTTCCCTTTAGTCCTTCAGAAAAAACACTAAGATGCACATACCCTAAGAAGTATTTCTATGAGCCAGGCGCTGGTGGCTCATGCCTGTAATCCTAGCTACTCAGGAGGCTGAGATCTGAGGATCACAGTTCAAAGCCAGCCCAGGCAGGAAAGTCCATGAGACTCTTATCTCCAATAAACTACTAGAAAACCGGAAGTGGTGCTGTGGCTCAAGGGGTAGAATGCTTGCCTTGAGGTGAAGAGTGCAGGGACAGCACCCAAGCCCAGAGTTCAAGCCCCATGACCAGCAAAAAGAAAAAAAAAAGTATGTCTGTGGCTGTCAAGGCATCCTCACTGCTAGCTTAGTCATAACTATGGATCCCCAGGTTTTCTGGAATCTGCTCATGAAACTTGAAGCAGTCTTTTCAAAAGTTAACACTTGTTGAACTGGGTGCTGATGGCACATGTGGTCAAAGCCAGCCCAGGCATTAAAGTTTGCAAGACTCCATCTCCATTTAAACAGCAAAATGCTAGACTAGGGGTGTGTTCAAGTGATAGAGCAACAGCTGTGAGCAAGCCAGAGTGCACAAGACCCTAGTTTCAAGCCCTGGTATTGATGTACATGTACTTACACACATACATATGTACACACGTACACATACACATACAGACACACCCCTCTATAAATAGGACCTAGATATTTTTCAAAAAGTGGTGGCAGAAATATAAGGGTGTAGGGCTGGGAAAGTGGCTCAGTGGTAGAGTGCTTGCCTTGCATGCATGAGGCCATGGGTTCGATTCCTCAGCACCACATATGCAAAAAGAAAAAAAAGCCGGAAGTGGTGCTGTGGCTCAAGTGGTAGAGCCCTAGCCTTGAGCTGAAGAGCTGAGGGACAGTGCCCAGGCCCTGAGTTCAAGCCTCATGACCGGACCCCCCCCCAAAAAAAAAAGAAATAGAAGGGTGTAAAGAAATAGTAACTGAAGACTTAAATGCTTAGCAACAAAGAAAGTAACTGTGAAGAAGTGAAGAGCAAGATTATGGAGAAGGTTACATACAGCACAGCTTGTATGTCTCATGTCCTCCCAAGTGCAGAGGGAGAGCTGGGAGGATGAGCAGCACCAACACAACAGGTACAGGGGGTTCCTGGAGGGAAAAGGGATCTCGCCCACTTACTGCTACAGCCCTAGCTTCCGGGGCTACTTCTGGCAAGAAGTGGACACTCCATGTCTGACTTGAGAAGAGGCTCTGAACGTGAATAATGAGACACATAATGTCTCTCACTATCATTAATAAAACATGAGGCTTACTAAGGGCAGGATAAATTCCTGACGTGCAAACTCAGGATTTCATGCAACCAAAGCCTAACCATACTGAAAACACTATAGCTAAGGCTGAGACTCTGACTCCCAGAGGTCATACTTCTCTGCACTTGAGAAGCTTCTGGTCACTGACACTGCACAGGCTGTTCACTGCTCAGGGAACATGTTAACTTAATAAGATGCTGGCAACTGACAATCCCCTGCCAACAATGACCAACGTTTCAGTATAAACAAAGCAAACAAAACCTAATCAATAGAATTACATCAATAAACGATGCTTGATGGCATATATGCAAAACACCACAGACAGGAACCCAGATACATGTCAGGAAGATGTTTAAGTTAGGCTCACTAATTCTGTTCTCAGGAAGGATATCTGGTGAGGAATGGACTTGAGCGCTAGCTGTGATGTGGTCTGTATTAGGTCACATTCCTCACAGCCAGTGGGCGCTCCCCGTTCAAGTCAGAAATCTTGGTTAAGAACACACACACACACACGCACGCACGCGCGCACACACCTACCTCTCTCTCTGGAAATAGAATAGTTTGATGAAGTTTACTCTTATGGAGTTCCTACTATCTTTCTACCTTTGTCCTAACATTCTATACTTTTTTTTTTTTGGTCAGTTGTGGGGCTTGAACTCTGAGCTTGGGCGCTGTCCCTGCGCTCTTCAGCCCAAGGCGAGCGCTCTACCGCTTGAGCTACAGCGCCACTTCCAGTTTTCTAGTGGTTTATTGGAGATAAGAGTTTCATGGACTTTCCTGCCAGGGCTGGCTTTGAACAGTGATCCTTAGATCTCAGCCTCCTGAGTAGCTAGGATTACAGGTGTGAGCCACCGGCGCCCGGCTTTATACTTCTAATTTAAAACAAAAATTAGAGGGAGGTAGTTCAATGGTAGAGCATTTGCTCTGAGCTCACATTTAAAAAGAGAGAAAATCTAAAATGAATAATGCTATTATTCCTCAAATGTAATGAAGCCATGCTCGCTGGTAACTTGGCTGGTCCTTTCTCTCTCTGAAGGGGCTATAGGCTCAACATCCTTCAGAAGGCTAGGAGGATAAGAAAGCATGTAACATTCACAAAAGCGTGTCCATGCTGCCATACAGAGCACTGAAAATGAGGGCTTCTGCAGGGTTCAGCTTACTGAGCCTGGCCCCCACTAGTTTGAGCTGCCCTTCTGTGAGTCCTCCATCACAGAATTTACAGTAATTGTGTCTGAGTAATTGACAGTATTTTCCTACCCCCACTAGATATGCTCCCATTTGGATGGGGACTGTGTCTGTCCTTCCTGTAGGTAGAAGTTGAGTCCCAATCTGGGCTTAGTGGTACATGCTATAATCCCAATACTCAAGAAGCTGAGGAAAGGAGGATCATGAGTTTCAGTCAGCCTGAGCTACATGGAGAGAGAAACAGTCTCAAAAATCAAGCAGATAGACACACACACCAAAATTAAAAGGGTAATGAGGATGTAGCCTAGTGAAAAAGGCATTTGACTAATATGGACAAGACCCTGGGGTCAATTCCCAACTGCTGGATAAATGGATGAATGAATGAGATCTTGAAATCAGTTGAAAATGTATCATCAAAAATACACAAGTACTAGCCAGGCACTGGTGGCTCACACCTGTAATCCTAGCTACTCAGGAGGCTGAGATCTGAGGATCTCAGCTCAAAGCCAGCCCGGGCAGGAAAGTCTATGAAACTCTTATGTCCAATCAACCACTAGAAAACCAGAAGTAGTGCTGTGGCTCAAGTGGTAGGGTGCTCACCTTGACTGAAGAGCTGAGGGACAGGGCCCAGGCCCAGAGTTCAGGCCCCACGATCGGACCCCCCCCAAAAAAATTAAAAAAAAAAAAAAACCTTCCACAAGTACTCCTGTCCTCCATATCCAGGAACAGGAGCTTTTAGACGGTCTATTTTGTTCACAGAAGAATAGGAAACAGGGAGTGTTGAGAAGCTGGGGTAGGGGAGCTATAGGAGGAAGGGAGAGAGAAAGAGAAAGGAGGAAGAAGAGAGAGAACGAACAGGAACTCACAGGTGGGGGTTTCTTCCTCATCTCAAAAGTACGCGTGGCCCCAAAACTAAGTGATGCAATGACGGGGCAGGTCCCCAGTGAAGGCTCATCATCGCTGTGCCAGTCCACACTGTCCTTCTCGTCTCGGTAGAGATTGCAGAGCAGGGAGTTGAAGGTGTGGCCAGTGTTCTCTTCGATACGGTTCTTTAGGGTGCTCAGCACGGGGGGCCACTGCAGCAACAAGCCAGGGGGTGTGAATACGTGAAACACATGCAATGCAGTCAACACGGCAAGGTGGGAAGTTCAATTAATTCCCTCCATCACGTCTACTTTGAAACAAGCCAACCCCTGTAATCTTATCAAAGTAGTAAATGCAGAAGGGCAATGTCAAGACCAGGACCTAGCCACCCATCTTGCTTTTCACATTACATGTGTACCCCTCACAAAGCAAAGGTCCATACAGTCAAGTGAGGACAGTCCCCTGGAAATCACTAAGGAGGCCAGAAGGGCCCAGAGGGTGATGTGTGGCCCTGTAGTCTGAAGACAAAGAACTTTGCTGCAGGGTGGCCTCTGCTTATTCTTTTCCTACTTTATCCTCAATGGTGGAATGCTCTTTGCAAAAAGGCGTTTCATATTTTGAGTGGCTAAATTCCTGAAACCAGATCCTGAAGGGGATAAACACTTTTCTACACAATGGGAATCATGACAGGTTCTTGACAAAGTGAGGACCACAACATATAGAAGACTTCATCAGATTTCCCAGTTTGAGTCTTCTGTTCAGAGCACGCAGGCACAGCTTGTATCTGGAATCTTCAGCCACGCATACTATCGGGAGCTGTGACCCCTCACTTTGGATTATACTGGAGCTACAGTCAGCATAGTTTGTACTGGTTCTTGAAGAATTCTGTCTTGCCAGGAATCTCAAGTGTGTATTATATGCATTTCAGGACCAATACTATTAAAATCCTTTATTTTGATGGCTTTTGATTATGGAAATTTACCACATTAAAAATTAAAACAGATTTGAGTAAAGAGGCTCACACCACTAATCCGAGCTCATGCTTGTAATTCCAGCCGCTCAGGGAGCTGAGATCAGGAGGATTACAGTTCTATGACAACTCAGGTAAAAAAGTTTGTGACCCCTCTCCCTACCCTCTGCCTCCATCTCTGGACATAGTGGACAGAGTTATCATCCTAGCTACATAAGATGCATAAGCGGGAAGACTGTGGTCTAGGCCAGCCCAAGCAAGACCCTAATAGAAAAATAGCAAAAGCAAAAGAGTTGGGGGCATAGTTCAAGTGGTAAGGTGCCTGATAGCAAGTGCAAGGCCCTGAGTTCAAACCCTAGTACCACAAATGAATAGACAAGGGTGTAGAAAGTTCAACTACTGGCTAATTCACTTACAATGCAACAACAAATCCAATACATGTGAACACACATTCTTGTCTGGATGAAAATATAACTATAATTTCCAAAACAAAAAACTGATGAGAACAATAGCACTGCTTTGCAAATCTTGTTATTGTCTGACCTGACATGAAAGGTTTTTTTTTTTTTTTTTTTTAGTGCTTGTATGGGGGCTTGAACTTGAAGCTTTTTTTTTTTTTTCCAGGGTTGAGGACAGAATCCAGGGCCTTGCGTGTGCCGGGCAGGCGCCCTTCCACTGGGCTAAACCCCCAGCCCCTCCCCCCCTTTTTTTTTAAACTGAAGGCTGGTACTCTACCATTTGATCCACACCTCCACTTCTATTTTATTACTGGTTGATTAGTTTCAGGGATTTTCTGCCCAGGCTGGCTTCAAACTGTGATCCTCAGATCTCAGCCTCCTGAGTAACTAGGGTTACATGAGCCACCAGTGTCTGGCAAGAGTTGATTCTTATAACTGCTTCCACACTCTATCTTTTAAAATGTTTTTGTTGAAATATTAAGCAAATTAGTTTCATCTCAATATGCAGTTTAGAACCCTTTCAAAGATTTTCCTTAACATCAACCACTGGTCATCTGGAAAATATCAGTTCAGGGTTACACAGATCTTCTAAATATTAATACAACTCATACAATAACAACTACAAAAAAATCACATCTGTGAATACCAACAGTGATTTTATCAGAAAAATCTAAATAATAGGAAAAGACCAGGCTTAAAGATGCACACTAGT
The DNA here is from genome assembly GCF_000151885.1 of Dipodomys ordii. Classification (NCBI taxonomy): domain Eukaryota; kingdom Metazoa; phylum Chordata; class Mammalia; order Rodentia; family Heteromyidae; genus Dipodomys; species Dipodomys ordii. Next base: position 3,686,658 of record NW_012267341.1, read on the forward strand.
TTTCCAAAATCAAACTTTTGTAAAAAAACTCAACTTTGGTCACCAGTAAGTAATGAATGAATCCAGCCCACTAGTTTCCTTGAAGTGTCACTGTTATACAATTATGAAAAAAAAATACCTGCTAAGACATTCATGTCTGAAGAACCAGTTTGTTTGCCAGTTGTTCTTAATAAACATAGTCCACAAAAAAGTTTACAGCTTGGCTCAAACACTACACTTGGGATGGGAGCAGAGGGGTTTGATGCATACTTTCCATGTCATCAAAAAGTGCTCAGAGGCCAGGATTTAATAAAAAAACTAATGATGTTTACTGCTTCGTCAAGGGACAGCCCTAAATAAAATCAGCATTTTCTTTTTTTACACTTTAAAGTGGAAGTGAAGAACACGGTGACTAGTTGAGTTTGGTGATGATGATATGATTTGTGTTAAGGAACCACCATATTACCCATTGGTACTTTGTACCATTAGTACCAATTCAACCCAGGGTATAAACACTGCACATCTTAGTACTGCTATGAAAGCAGATTTGTGGATCTGAGCTCAGAAATGGTTTATGGACCCATCCAGGTATCCAAGTTTATACTTTATCACCTGCTATTTTAGAGATCTCCCTGGATGTCAGGTTGTATGTCTACTAGTGATGGGATAGGTGTAGTTCAGGAAAGGAATGCATATTATTATTATCAAACAGTTTCCATGCCTAGTGCCCACAACACTACACAAGTGAGCGGCTCTCAGCTTTACTGTGACAGGGAGGGCAAGGTTAAAGCTGATCACCTTTTGGTGATTATGAGCACTACCGGTTAAGCAGAAAGTTGTTAAAAAAAAAAGTAGTCACAACAAAAAACACCTTAGATCAATGAAACAAAAATGTCATTAAGCTAACCCATGTTCAAGAGATTTTCTAAAGTAAAACTCTAATAATTATGTAGGTGAGTCATATTTCCTACCCATTACACAAATTTATCTTCATGGAGATAAGATCAGATGGTAGAATTATATACTTGACAAGAAAAACAAGAATGTAAAGGAGAAGAGAGAATTTCTACAGTGTGACCGAGAATCTAATTAGCACTTCTCTGACTTGCTTGAGGATTGAGTGCTGTGGTAACATCAAATGCATTATGTTTCTAAGTGGGTATATATTTTTTCTTGGTTATTTTTGGTAGTGAAGTGCAGAGAAAGGGAAAAAAGGGAGGATAATGAACCAGACGATTAATTTAGACTCTAACTGATACTCTATATACAGAGCCTTCAGAACTGAATGTCTAAATTAAAATTCAGCATCATGTCACTATTCAGTGAAGACATTCTATCCTCAAAAGACATTTGAGAAAGAATGTGAGGAAATATAAAAAACAGTCATAAAAGATTTTACATGGTGATTTTTTTTTAGCTTTGGTCTATCATCTTTCTTTCACTTTTTTTTTTTTTTTAATTCACATGGTGTTTTGTGGAGGGGTGGCTCTGGGTCTGTGGCAGGACAAAGAAGTCAGGCTGCAAGTCTCCCAAGCAGTCAATGTTGTGATGTGTGATATGGTGGGTTCATATAACCTTTAGTCTGAATAAGGACTAAAACAAATTAAAAAACCTATGGTTGACCCAGAGTTCAAGCCCCACGACCGACCAAAAAAAAAAAAAAGAAAGAAAAAACCTATGGTTGAAGCAGCCATGGTGGCACATGACATCTGAAATGCTATCACTCAGGAGGCTGAAGCAGGAGTTCCAGGTCAGCCCAGGCTACATAGCAAAACCCAGTCTCTAAAAAAAGAAGAGGAGGACGAGGAGGGGGAAGTGAAGGAGAAGGAGGTAGAAAAAGTCTACCTATGATTTGAATCTAATACTGTTATAGAACAACTTTAAAACTGATCAACAACTTACATGTACACACATTAATGCTTTAAAGAAATCTGAGAGGAGCAATTCTTTAGACTTTAAGAAGTAAATCAAGGAACCAAATATATTAGCAAATAGACACACAAATTCCAGATTAAATAATTCTGATTTGATAACTTTAATATGCTTAAACTTGTGGCTATTACATATTGGTAGAGGAATATTTAGTGATACTAAAACAGTCAATAAAACATAGCATACCTAACTTTCTATTTGTCTAATTTGTTTCTGTTTGTGTTTCTTTGTGACAGGGTCTTGCTATGTAGCCGAGACTGGCCTAGAACTTCTGATCCTCCTCAGCCTACCAAGGGCTAAGCCAGTTTGCTTGCATGTTAATAGGAAAAATGATTCTCAAGTTAGATCTAAAATATAAACATCTATGAAAACACATAGAGGGACATATGCATACATACAAACTGACTAAACTATGGTATGCGCAGGGATACATTTCTATAATATCTCCTCTTAAACAATTGACAGTCTAAAAAAAGTTAATACTGGGAAGCTAGAATATATTTTACCTAAAGAAACTGATGCTACAAGGGATGAGAGGGTGGATGGAGGCAGGAATAGGTGACTATGTTCGCAATACTCAATGTATGTATGTGAAAATGGAACCAGGTTAACTTGGGGGTTGGATGTGGTTGAGATGGGGGAAAAATCATGAAGAGGTTAACACTAATATACACTGTATTCGTAAGTTGAATTGTACTCAGAAGTTTCACTGAAATCCATTTGGACAACTATTTAAAGATAATAAAAAATGAAATTAAAAAAATTAAACTCTGGAAAATTTTAAGATGTAGACCTAATAAATTGAGTATGTAACACACAAAAAATTCCTCTGTACTGGGGGCATAGTTTAGGTGGTAGAATGCTTGTCTAGCAAGAGTGAGGCACTGAATTCTAACCGCAGTACTGAAAAAAATAGCCCTAAAAAGAAATTGGAACTAAAACATAAAGTGGAAGCAAGACCAAAAAATTTAACATTTCTCTTCCTGCTTATCTGTAATTTCTAAATCTTCCATAGTGTGTATATTTTCTTTATATTAATTGAAAAAGAAAACCTGTCATTAAAAAATTCTTTTTGAAGAATGATAAAAAAAATGCTGCTAAAATGAGACAGGAAAAAGCTACTTTATTAAGCAAGTTCTGTGACTTATGTGTACTTGAAAGCAGTTATTCTAGCCCAGGACAATCATGCTCCAACAGACCTGTATGCAATGTTTGGAGTCACTTTTGGCTGTCAAGATTACATGAGAAATGCCACTGGCCTGTAGTATCCAGTGAGCAGAGGTCACAAATACTTGTAAATATGCTACAGTGCACAGGACATCTTCATGACAAACAATTAATCTTGCCCCAAATATCAACAGCACAGGAACTGAGAAATATGTTCTGAAAGATAACCAGAATGAATGACAAAAACAAAAACCCTTCATCCCTCTGGCCTGTCTATCTCTCAACCTCTCTGCTACAACTTGACAAGCAAATAAAATAATTTCAATAGAAACAAAGACAGTAGCTTACTGGATAGACCTAATTCAATACCAATCTCACACAAAAGGGTCTTCACATTTCTCTAGACTATATTCTAAACTCAGCCTTAAAACTTAAACATGCCAAGAAGCAAGCCCTAGACACTAGGCCTCATCTCCCTGTGTCAGAAGCCATGTCTGATTTTTGAATGTCTTTGTAGAGTGGTAGTCTATGCTTATCTGTATTGCTAGAAGTTCTCAACATGTCACATTTTTGTGCATCTGAACCCAGTAAGCAAAATTCCATTTTCTTCAAAGTCTCTTTCAATAACACATAATATTGTTTGCCAAAGGCAAGATTCCAGGAACTAAATAGGGAGCTATTTCTTGGACCTTAACTCTACCCTCTGGACAAGCTTAATTTATATCTGAAAATATCTTTGCCTACTGTCATGGAAATTTTGAAAAACAAAAGAAGCACCAGAAACAAGCCAAGGCAGTAATAAATTAGATGTCTGAGAACTCCGTATCCACAGAATTAATGCAAAGTTAGTGACAACAACACAAAAACACCAGATTTTTTTTTTTTCTTCCTCACAAATAGCACAAAGAGTGTGAGAAATGGAAAAAGGCATTCTGACTCACTGCATAGCAAATGCATCCAGGGTGCATACAGAGGGTTTCAGCCAAAAAGGCTTGAGGAGGGGCTATCAGGAGGAGCAATAGTTCATGTTCCTAAAATCCTCGCCTCTCGTACTTATAGTTTGCTCTAGCCCCAGAGTAAACTAAGTTTAGCCTCTGAATTCATGCACAAAAAGCAGTGAGGCATGGTGTCATATGCCTGGTATCTCAGCTATGTGAGAAGCAGAGAGAAGAACATAGAAGCCCTAATAAAAAGCAGTTAGCAGGACCCTATCAAAAAAAGTAAGCCAGGAGTGGTGGTACATAGCAGCAATCCCAGCTACTACATGGGCAGCAGAGGCAGGAAGATTACAGTTATGCTGGTTCAGGCCAAAATGTGAGACTCTATTTAACAAATAGTCAAAGGCAAAAAAAGGTTGAGGCACAACTCAAGTGGTAGAGTGCCTGTCTAGAAAGCACAGATCCTGAGTTTAAACCCTAGCAGCACCAACACACACACACACACACACACACACACACACAAACACACACACACACACACACACACACACACACACACACTCCACATATCCACAAAGCCTCAATGTTTGAGAAGTATCAAGTATCTCTGCCAGCTTAGTGCTTTTTACTTGTTAGTATCCAAAACCTAATAATACATAGTCTATAAAACCATAGCAATGACAATATTCCAACATACGTGAGGATTTGGTTCCATAGTGATTCTTGAATAAGTGTAAGGAAGTTCTCCATACCATGCTGTAAGTCTTGGCTGAAGATAAGTTATATCTAAGAAAGAAAATACAGGGCTCTTGAGACAGTTTAGTGCTACTTCAGGTGGACCCACTGCAAGTCAAGTATGAGCCAGCACTTGGCAAGAAGCTCTGAGAAACTCCAAGGAAGAGAAGGCTGGGTGCTGACTCCAGGCCGCCTCACAGAGGATGTGGGATTTGGTGAGGAGAATGGGGAAGGCTTCTAAAGAAGAATAAGGGAAGGTATGGGGCAGAAACAGTCTGGAAGAAGGCTCTGAGATGAGGATGTATGTGACGTGAACATGTTTCTCAAAGCAGGATGTGGAACTTGGACTATTGTCAGCAGGAATTTGTGGGACCAATGTCCATGTGAAAACTAAACAAACTGCTCATCCATGTATCCAATGTTGTGTAAACTTCTGATTCCAAATGAGAGGAAAAAGTACTCAGACCAACTCTAGCAATGTAGCTAATTTTAGTCAGAAGTCTGTGATATGTGCTATTTCCCCACAGATGGTATCAATACAGAAAGAATACAATGAAAATAGAAGCAGGACTAGGAGTGCAGCTCACTGGTAAAGCATGCAATTTGCACGTGCAAGGTCCTGGGGCCAATTTATAGCACAAAAAGAACAAAAAGTAGCTGGCAGTCCTTGAAGGCTTATTGCAAACCAGGCATTCTGTTAAGCACTTATTATCTCATTTAATTAACACAACAACATTATAAAATAGGTAGCATTTGCTGAATTTAAAAGGAAATTTTGTTACAATTAGTTATCACTATGAATGATATAGAAAGCAAAGTAAGAAACCAAAATCCCAGCTGTAGAAACATCTGGAAGTTGGAAAAAGTCTGCCCTGAAAAAAGCTGATTCCTGGAAGGAGAGATGTAGCTCAAGTGATAGAGTGCTGAACACAGAAGTTTAGGGCAGCATCCAGACCCTGAGTTAAAACCCCAGGACCAGCACACACACAAAAAAGCTGATTCCTAATGTGTGAGTGATAAAGATTCTTTGCTTTTTTCTTTACAAAAATTTCAAATTCACAGGAATATACAGGACATCTATGCCAGAGCACAGACGCCCCCCAGTGACCACCTGTGGTATCACAAGCCCTGTTGCTTATGGGTGCCTACAGAACAGGAGCAGGTTACAAGTCAGGCAATCAACTCTTGTACCTTTATCAGCTAGGAAAAGTGCAGACTCTAAAACTAAAGCCTGGACACTTCTGGTGAAAGCAAAAGAAGATAAAAAGTCAGTAAGAAGAGTGCCAAATAGAATCAGAAGAAAAACTTCTGGAAGCTTCTGTGAAGAAAGAAGGAAGCTGGCACAGCTTGAACAGATAAGAGGCAACGAATAAGCAGCCACAGGGCTGTCCTACCAGGCTTCCTCTGGTCCTTCTATTCTGCAGGCTTCTCCCTGAGCTCTGGGCACCTTACACTGTTTCTCCTGCCTGAAAGTTTCCTTCCTGTCCGTTGGGACTGACCAAGTTCTACTCCTTAGGCTCTCAGGTTTTAAACCTCTGCTGAAGGCTAATTGTGGTGAGCAGAGAAAGCAGTGTTCCCAGCATGCTCAGAGGGAGGCCAGGCCACAGCCACTGCAACCTCACAGAGCTCTACTCACCCTCTCGGACGCCCACCCTCTGTTTCCAGGGAACAGCTCGGTGAAGCTGCTCCAATATCCAGTTGGCTTCTTCCACATCAACAAAGCCAGGATATAAACGGACCCTTGAGGCAGGAAGAACCATTATCAACTACAGAACACAGATAACACAGGTCAGATTTTCACTACTAGTAAAATGAGTTCATGGATCCTTCCTCTACTCGGGAGAAGACATCACCTTGCCAACCTCCCACAGCACTGTCACCAGCTCCTTTCGCATCCAGACAATGAGGCCAGGAAGGATGTGGGGCGGGGTGGTGGGGTGGTGGTGGCGGGGAGGCTGGTGATGGAGATATGAGAGGCCTGGTAGATTTTGGCTCAAATACTACATAAGAATTTGAGTACTATTGTCAAGTAAGAATTTAAGGGGTGAAAATGACCATCTTCCCTGCACCTTGATTTTCTCAAATGACATTCATCTCCTAAGGTTACTGTGGGGAGCAAACAAGACACTTTGGCCTGTGTTGTTTTAACGAGTGGCTGTCTTTTGAAGGATTACAGAGGAATGGCAGGGATTACTTATGACTTTGGCAAAACAATGCTGATTCAGCTTAAAATTTAAGATATCTTTTCCTAAGAAATGTTCTAAAAGAATATCCTCTCAAAAACCCTTGTGATGGTCCGTTGCTGGTGGCTCACACCTGTAATCCTAGCCACTCAGGAGGCTGAGATCTGAGGGTTGTGGTTCAAAGCCAGCCCAGGCAGGAAAAATCTGTGAGACTCTTATCTCCAATTAACCACTAGAAAACCGGAAGTGGCACTGTGGAGCTCAAGTGGTAGAGTGCTCGCCTTGAAGTGAAGAGCTGAGGGACAACGCCCAAGCCCAGAGTTCAAGCCCCACGACAAAACCAAAAACCAAAACAAAACCAAAAACCAAACCAAAACAAAAACCCCTCGTGCTGGCAGTAAACTCTTACCCTGAAGGTGTGTTTAATTTGAAAGAGCCAAAGCTGGCCAGCAGCCACCTAGTTAACAATGAGAGAGATGTAGCCAAAATAATGCAACTGGTCTTGTATGGCTGTTAATCTTGTCTTAAAGGGGAGGCTACAAAAAGCTCTATAACTAGAGCAGGGCTGTAAGAACCCAGACTCCAGCAGAATTCTAAGGAATTCTTTGTTTTTTTCTTGGTGTTTGAACTTGGGGCCTTAGCACTGTTCCTGAGCTTTTGTGCTTAAGGCTAGGGCTCTATGACTTAGAGCCATAGCTCCACTTCTGGTTTTCTCATGATTATTTGAAGGTAAGTCTCACGCCCAGGTTGGCAGGTTGAACCACAATCCTCAGATCTCAGCCTCCTGGGTAGTTAGGATTACAAGTGTGAGCCACTGGCCTGGCTAGGAGAAGATTATTTTAAATCTACAAGTTGGTAACTACAGTCACTTTCTAGTGAGCACTGACTTACCTAGATATGCCTGTGGGTGATAGGCTGATCTCATACACACCCTCCCTGCTAGAGAAAAAGAAAAGACACTTGTTGGTAGGAGGCAAAACAGTCCTCCTCTTCCTTCCCCGGCTGAGGGAGCCCCACTAACATCACGTAGCTATAACACAGTGCGATGACATCTTGGGGCAAGATTGGGACACACCATTAAAGGCCCTAGGGATGGAACTCTGATAAGCCCAGAACATGGAGAGAATAGTATGAAGTAAGTTCTAATTCTACTCCTTTATATTTCAACCATAATTCAAGATGACAGGACCCAGGAATCTACCACACAAAGGGTAATCTAAGAGAGACAAAGGGGCGTCTCCTTTTTGGAAAGCTTGGAACAGGGGATGTGTTTTCCAGATGGCAAGCACGTCCCAGGGCTTGGAGCTTACGTTGCTCTCAAAGATGAATGTAGAGCAATGTTTCTCCTATGAGTGAAATCCCTCAGTGGCTCCCCTGGATTTGCTCAGGGTCTTCATGAGTCTATCCTCTGTACCCATCAACTGCTCCCAATCTCTTAAACACATCACTGCTTTGGATCTGTGTTTCTATACACTGAGTGCCACCCTGCCAGATAGCAACCCCAACCCATGCCAGCTTTGATGTAGCAGAAAATTCCTATCTACCCTTTAAAACCCTACCTCCACAGCACCCTAAGCCTCTCCTGGCCCTATATACATGCAAGTAATGTTACCCATCTCCTCCTGTGTGCTAGCACTAAGTCTCACACCATATCTACTGTTTTATGATACACAAGACTGTAATCTGCACATACTAGGCTGCAGGCCTCTTGGGTCACTATTGTAATGTGGATGCACACAAAGCTCATAGGATCTAACCTAATGTGAAAAACATAAAACTGCTGAAGATGTGCAGGGCCCAAAACCCTAACAAGTTGGACAACTGTGTCAGATCCTTCGGACTCTTTATAGCAACTACCACAAACGGAACGTCTTCAAAAAACCTTTTGCCATAAGAATAGTAGTTCATAACCACCAAGCTAAGACCTTTGTACATTTGTGAGTCCTTCTAAATCACAGCTGTAGGCAGTTACCATATGTACAGTATGGTGTGTATATATATATCTATAAATATAGATATACTTCTCAGTTGTCTATACAGTGTTCTAGAATTCAATATTTTAATGTGATGCATTTTTACTCTCTTAGAAACTGGCTCTTGCCAGGCACCAGTGGCTTATGCCTGTAATCCTAGCTACTCAGGATGCTGAGATCTGAGAATCATGGTTCAAAGCCAGCCCGGGCAGGAAAGTCTGTGAGATTCTTATCTCTAATAAACCACTAGAAAACTGGAAGTAGTGCTGTGGCTCAAGTGGTAGAGCACTTGCATTGAGCTGAAGAGCTCAGGGATAGCGCCCAGGCCGAGTTCAAGCCCCATGACGAACAAAAAAAAAATAAAGAAAAAGAAAAGAAACTGGCTCTCTTTATATATGGAGCACATTTCTGGGTGTTAAAAAAGATACCTAGCAGGCTGGGAAGGTGGCTCAGTGGTAGAGCACTTGCCTTGCATGCATGAGGCCCTGGGTTCAATTCCTCAGCACCACATAAGCAGAAAAAGCCAGAAGTGGCGCTGTGGCTCAAGTGGTAGATTGCTCGCCTAGAGCTGAAGAGCTCGGGGGCAGTGCCCAGGCACAGAGTTCAGGCCCAGGACTGGCAAAAAAAAAAAAAAAAAAAAACAAACCTAGCATAGTTAACTATCACAATTAGCAAACCCAAGCCAAATGGATTGTCATTTTCCTCTTGACTCCAAACACAATTATCCAGCCTGAACGTTCCATTTTTAATGGGTTCCATAGTTCTATTTATTCTCTTTATTATTATTAATGGAAGTAACATTATACTGGCATTCTTTTTATGTTGGTATGAGGACTTGAACTCAGGGCTTTGCACTCTTTTTGTCCACTCACAGCTGGCACTCTATTACTTGAGCCACTCCTTCCATCTAGCACTGTGCAAGTTAAGTGGAGATAAGAGTCTAACTTAGACTGGTTTCACACCTCAATCCTCAGATCTGTCTCCAGAGTAGCTACCATTACAGGCGTGAGCCCCCAGTGTCTGGACAAATTGGTATTTTCAAAACAAAGATTATTAGAATTAGACTAGGCCTTCAGTGATTGTATTAGTCCAAATCTTTTTACAGACAAGGAAAAAAAGATATCCAGAGATATGGGAGGAACTTACCACAGGTCTTTTTAGACTTAATTAATGGCAAAGACAAGGCTAGATACTCTTTGAACTTATGTTGACATTTGTGTTAGTTTCAAATTCTTCTAAGATATCCAAATCATCCTACAAACAGCTGAATAGCATAGGAGATTGTTTATGATCAAGAACACCTATCTGATACTAATTTGCTAAAATAAAGGGATAGCTTTTATTGACAAACTTTATGAGGTAGAAATTGATAATTGGGAAGAGAGAAGCAAGGCATTTTTCTTACCACTTTAGACCAGATCAATGTAAGAACATTTAGCACCAGTTAAATTGCTTTTGTAACAATCATATGGTTTTAATAATGTTCGCTAAGGTCATCTAGGTTGCGGCAGAGCCTCTTAAGCACCACCAGCAAAATGGTACTTAGTGACTTCTCAAAGAGCCGAGCTCAAACAACTTGGGAAAGATCCCTTCCAAATTTAGCTAAGATGTGTTTTAGCTTACCGGCTACAGATACCAGCAAGAGGAGGCCAGAAAAGCCACACAAGAGTCAAAATTAATGTATAGCGATCTTGTTACAATTTCTGTACCATCAGTAAATTTAGAAAGTCTTTTCAAATTTGAAGATTGAGATTGGAATTTTCCAGTCTAAAATGAAGAGGCTTACTGGGCCCTTCTGTTCCAGACGGAAAAACTCAGGGTTAAGGGAAAGTTCCTGGCTCTTTTTTTCATTGTGGGCAGCAATTACAGGATGGAATCAAAGTACTTACTCGATCACACGTGGTTCGGGGGCTCTACGGACTACCTGTAAGGAAACAGGTAGATCTTAGTTCTGGAATGGTTCCCAAGGGTTACACTGATTTTCCATTTCCTCTCATTTCTGGTGAATGCAAGTCAGGTTTACTATCCCTTTTTCATTCCAACCTATCAATAGTCTGTTTCTGACCTTTTTTTAAAAGACCTATTTCACACTTGCAAGCAGACTGAAAAAAGAATACAATTAAAATTAATCTGTTTCCCTACTGAGCAGCAGCTCTAGAGAAACCTTCTTTACATAAAAACTTTTACATTTTTAATTTTTTTTTTGTGGTACTAGGGTTTGAATTTAGGTCTCATGCTTGATAGGTAGGTACCTTACCACAGACCTTTTTGCTCTAGTTATTTTTTCAAGTAGGGTCTTGAATTTTTGTCCAGGTCAGCCCAGAGCATAGTCTTATTCCCACCTTCTACACACAGGCACATACCATCATGCTCAGCATTTATTGAAATGGGGTCTCATCTGACTAACATTTTGTGCAATCTGCTGCTGAACCACAATCCTCCCAATGTCTACTTCCTAAGTAGCTGGGATTACAGATGTGAGCCTGCACACATAGCCTAAATTTTTTTTTTTTGCTGGTCATGGGGCCTGAACTCTGGGCCTGGGCGCTGTCCCTCAGCTCTTCAGCTCAAGGCTAGCGCTCTACCACTGGAGCCACAGTGTCACTTCCGGCTTTTTCTGCTAATGTGGTGCTAAGGAATCGAACCCAGGGCCTCATGCATGTAAGGCAAGTACTCTACCGCTGAGCCACCTTCCCAGCCCCAGCCTAAATTTTTTATAAACAGTATATATACTAGAAAAATAAAACTTTTGATATTTATGCAATCATTGCCATAGCATGGTACCTGAGTTTTAAAACTCATTTATCCTTATTTTTAAAATGAGGCATGGGCTGGAAATGGCTTAGTGGTAGAGTATTTGCCTAACATGCATAAAGCCCCAGGTTCAATTCCTCAGTACCACATACACAGAAAAAGCCAGAAGAGGCCCTGTAGCTCAAGTGGTAGAGTGCTAGCCTTGAGCAAAAGAAGCACAGGGACAGTGCCCAGACCCTTAGTTCCAAGCCCCAGGACTGGCAAAAAAAAAAAAAAAAAAAGCTAAAAGTGTGATAAAGCACACCTATAATTGCATCACTCTGAAAGCTGAGGCAGGAAGACCTACAGTTCAAGTCTAGTTTAGGCTATGTAGTGGGCTTCAGAACAGACTGGGATACATAAGAAGACCTTGTCTCAAAAAAAGAAAAAAAATCATTAAAAAAACGAAAGTAGGGCTTAGAGATGAGCTGAAGAAGTAGCAGTAAGTAGCCTAGGAGTGCACAGAGTTCAAACCCCAGTACTGTCCCTCCTCCAAAAATGAAAAATTGCAAAATAAAAGAAATGAGAATGGGTGTATAACGCAGTGGTAGAACACTGGCCTAGCAAGCACACGGCCCTGGGTATGATCCAAGCACTCTTACTTACTTAAAAAAAAAGTAAATCTTCTATTTCTTCTATTTTGCTCCATGGGGGGAAAACGTTAGGAAGCAGACCTTCTGCTACAATAACTGAAATTTACTTACAATAACTGAGTATTAAATATTTGGCATAGTAACAGCAGACAGACAGCAGATATTAAACTGTCAGAGCTTAGATCACCTGTGGTATGAACTTCTAGTCTCTGCTCACTATTTTGTCTCTGTGCCAAATAAATAGGCAGCTACATACAGGGGGCAGAATATGAAGAAGCCTCTATCAGATAATGGAGGTCATATTTTTCTTTTCCCTTTTTTTTTGGCATCACAAGGCTTTGAACAAAGCCTCAAGTTTGCTGGGCTGGCACTGTTTTTCACTGGTTATTTTTAGGATGAGGAGTTTAGTTTCGCTTTTCACTTAGGCACTAGCCTAGACTACAACTGCCTCCTTTAGGATTTCATAGTTGCTGGGATTACAGGGCCCGTGTCAGGTCCAGCCATGCCCAGCTTCCCATGGAAATGGGGTCTCTATGGACTTTTCTGTCCAGGCTGGCCTGAAACTGTGATTCTCCCTATCTCAGACTTGTATATAACTTGGCATGACAGGCATGTAACACCTTATCTAACTATGGATTGAAAAGAGGGTCTCATGAACTTTTCTGCCTGGGTTGACTGAAACTGAAACCCATCAATCTCAGCTTCCCAAGCAGTTAGGATTTCAGGCACAAGTCACTGACTCCTGATGAAATAGTTCATATTTCATTATTACTATAGTTCTTTTTGTTCTATTATTCATTAGTAAATTTATTCAGTCACTATTTGAGTACCTGCTGGGGTTCTTTGAATATAAACAGTCTGTCAGACAGTGAATGTTCCTTGTTCCTCCAGTTCTGACCAGGTGTCTGATGGAGATGGCTCCTAGGAGTGGTAGCTGAAACAGGAGAGAGAACAGCCTCAAAGCAGGAAAAAGTCTATTTGTGTCATCTTCTACGAGGCGGAAGCCAAAAACACCCTCTTGCGGATGATTCTATAATATATCAAATTAACTGACCAGGTCAATAGAAGACCTCAACATACTCTAGAAAGTTGAAGGGTACTAAATAAATAGGAGGAACACAAAATATCACTATCACTATCAATGCATACGGACATGGTTGTCAAGATCCATTGACACACACTCACAGCCTGTTAGGTTCTCACCTGGCTGAGCAGCCGCTCGCTTCTTTGCAGGAGCAGCCCAGGCTCCTTGCACTCGGGCTTGCCGTCTTTTGTCTTCCATTCTGAACAAAAAGCCTTCTGGTCTTGGCTTTCAGAAGATTTCATTCCTGATTCAAACCACAAGTCTGTTTTTTAAAAACAAATGTATATTTAGTTCAGGTTGTGAGAGTCTGGCTAGTTAAGGCACAATGATAATCCTTTCAGGCAGAAGATCCAACAATCCACGCTTCTATATAAAACTATCATCACATCAAACGTGTCTAAGTCCCTCAGAACGGCTGATTTACCTTTTGTAAGCTCATAGTTCTTTCACAAGAATGTGAGTGTTGAATTTTAAAACTGGAACTCATAATAAACCACATTTTCATTACTCTCCAAGAAAGCATAAGGAAACAGAAATGACATTGTGCCATACCCAGACACTGAAAAACAAGTCAAGACTCAGTTTTGAAGTGCATTTCCATATTTTACTATTATTGGCTGCAAACTTTCCTGGAAGTGTGTTGACTGGCACAGAAAGACATTGTGAACAATCTTACACATGGGATCTACAGAGTCAAACTTTTTAGTTTGACTAAAAGTAAAATAAGTAAACTAAACTACAATGGAAAGTACTAAGAAGTGGAGGAAGATATATGGGGAAAGGAAAATACTGATCAAAGGGTAAAGAGCTTCATTTAGACAAGAGAAATATGTTTTAATGACCTCATATGCAAATGGTGACTACAATAAATAGCAGTGCAGTGTGCACTTCCAAATGGCTAAGTTAAATGTTTCTACCAGTAAAATTTATTAGCTTGATTTAATCATTCTAAAGGTAAAATAAATCAAACCATCACAATGTACCCATTAAATTGAGAAAATAAAAATATAGCTGGAGGTATGGTTCAGCAGTAGAGCACTTGTATAACAAATGTAAGGCTCTAATTTCAAACACCAGTATCATTAAAAAAAGAACATTTAAAATGGCCATGGCTCACCTTCAAAGAACTGATTTATGATAGATTTTGTTGTCTATCTTTATGAACAGTAGTGTATGTCCATAATTATATGCCAATATGTTGTGGACCTCAGGGTTTAGAGACTTACCCAAGGTCATTCAGGAAAAAAATTCATGGTAGGTAGATTAAAAAACTACATTTTAGAAGGGCGCCAGTGGCTTACACCTGTAATCTTAGCTATTCAAGAGGCTGAGATCTGAGGATCACAGTTCAAAGCCAGCTGGGGCAGGAAAGTCCATGAGACTCTTATCTCCAATAAACCACCAGAAAACCGGAAGTGGCACTGTGGCTCAAGTAGTAGAGTGCTAGCCTTGAGCTGAAGAGCTGAGGGACAGGGCCCAGGCCCAGAGTTCAAGCCCCGCAACGACTCAAAACAAACAAAACCCTACATTTTATTGGAGTTCTAGTCTTTTTTTTTTTTTTTTTGCTAATTGACAAAAATCCAGCACGCAATAACCAGTAATTCTGACTTGACATTTTTGCCAATAAGAGTTGAAGCCACCCAGGTGCCAATGGCTCATGCCTGTAATCCTAGCTACTCAGGAGGCTGGTGGAAGCCAGCCCAGGCAGGAAAATCCATGAGACTCTTACCACTAACATACTATTCAGAAAAAGCTAAAAGTGGGGCGGTGGCTCAAGTGGTAGAACGCTAGCCTTGAGTAAAGAGAGGCTCAGGGACAAAGCCCAACCGGAAGGAAGGAAGGAAGAAAGAAAGGAAGGAGGGAGGGAGGGAAGGAGGGAGGGAGGGAGGAACGAAGGGAGGTAGGTTTAAGCCCTTTGGCAAATACAAACGCATTCACAACTATAACAACAAAAACAAAACAAAACCAGAGGCAGTCAGGCCACGTGTTCTGAATCGATCTACACTTCTTTGTCTATGAAATCTTCATCCTTCAACTTCTCAAAGGGGGGCTGGGAAGGTGACTCAGTGGTAGAACGCTTGCCTTGCATACATGAGGCCCTGGGTTCGATTCCTCAGCACCACATAAGCAGAAAAAAAAGAGCCAGAAGTGGGGCTGACATTCAAGTGGTAGAGTGCTAGCCTTCAGCTGAAGAGCTGAGGGACAGTGCCCAGGCCTAGAGTTCAGGCCCCACGACAGACAAAAACAAACAAACAAAAAACGTCTCAAAGGTAGCAAGCTTATTTTACAGCTCGTTTAACCTGGAGATTCTAACTCCACCCCACCCCACCCCCGCCCCAACCGTTGGTCTGATTCAATGGAGCTGAGCTGAGCTAGGTCCAGGAATCCATACGTAGATGTTTCCCTAGGTGATAAGAATCACAGGCTTATGCATTACAGAGGCTACCCTCCGCCCCAAAGAATTACTGACAGAATCAAAACCAACTCTACGGCCCCACAGGGTGTGTGAAGGAACACCCACCTCTATACGACATTTCCCCCCTCTCTGAATTGAGGCCTTAAAAACACCACCACCACCACTAGCTATGGTTCCCAGAGCGTCTACCACCTGCTTACGTGCCGGCTCCATTCATTCGGGAGCAATACTTTGTCAGGAAGCAAGTATTCAAGTGCAGGAGTCCAGGCCCCAACCCAGACCCTTAGTCTATTAACCTGTTTGGTCTCGCCGTGGTTGTCCATGCAGATAAAGCGTGGAACCCCACAGCCGAGCCCAGGCCCAGGGCGCTGGTGCCGGCTGGAACTCACGTGCGTGGCTTCAACTCTTATTGGCTTCCGAGCCCCGGCTTCTTCCCTCAATTCCTCCCTCCCGGGCGAGGTGCAGCAGGGGATGCGCGCGGACCAGGGGAGCGTCGGCTAGCCCGGAAGTCGCCCCCCCCCCCGCCTCCTCTACGCACCCCTGAGGAAAGCTGCGACGCTCGGCCTTAACGCAAACCCCACGGCTACGGACACCCTCAGCCTCGGTCACCGCCGCCGGAGGTCCCGGGACCCTGAACAGTGAGACACCAACTCCAGTAACTACCAACCACAGGCCCGTGGCTTCACGCACTTCCTCGCGACGTCACTGCCGTTTCCGGTGAGCGCCAGGAAGTTCCGGACCGCCTCCTAATCCCGGCGCCCAGAGGTCCGGTTCGCTGGAGGTGGACGAGTTCGGTGACCCGGGTGGGTTTGGGGGTGCGGAGGAGCGGTGTGAAGGGCGGGTTAGGGCTGAGGTGGGAATGCAGACGTGTCTCCCAGGCCTAGGGCCTCAGGACTTCTGCTGATCGCCCAAGCGTTTGCATCTTGGAACTATTCAGAGAGAGCGAGTGCGTTGCAGCGGAGCTGGCGGGAAAGCGATGGAGCTGGGGCCAGGTCCTGGTGTGCCCAGCAAACGATGTGTGATTTATCTAGAAAGGCTAGGAGAGCCTAAGATGCGCCTCCTGTGTGTTCCCACTGCAACCCGAGCATTCCTCAGGGCATGGCCTCAGGCTGTAGACATCTAGCCGCTCCAGTGCTAAACAAATGGCTCAGTTTCATTCCAAACGGAACCTCGTACGAAATAGGAAGTGTGAGGCCAACTCTCCATTTCGTCTTTTTTACTGTTCCTCCCCCACCCCCTCCCCTGTCCCAGGGCTTGAACTACTCAGGGTCTGGGCTCCGTTTCTAAGCATAGCTTCTCACAGACCTTCCTGCCCGGGCTGGCTTCGAACTGCAGTTCAGAGATCTCAGCCTCCCGAGTAGTTAGGATTACAGGCGTGAGCTACCAGTTCCCCGCACTCCACTTCTTTTTAAAATGGTCACAGCTCCGTCAGGAACATTTAATAAGATGATAAACGTAAAGAATTTACAATTCTGCCTGGGACATAATAGAGAAATTCCGTAAATCTGCCGGGGACTGGTGGCTCACGCTTGTAATCCTAGCTACTCAGGAGGCTGAGATCTGAGGATCCTGGTTCAAAGCCAGCCCGGGCAGGAAAGTCCGTGAAACTCTTATTTCCAATAAACCACCAGAAAACCGGAAGTGGTGCTGTAGCTCAAGTGGGAGAGCGCTCACCTTGAGCTGAAGAGCTGAGGAACAGAGCCCAGGCCCAGAGTTAAGGCTCCACGACAAAAAACAAAAAACCCAGAAATTCCGTAAATCTAAAAAGTTTTAAGAGGATCTTCTCTCCCCAATCCAACTTCTTGAGAAACATCTTTAAAGTGGTCATGATAAACCACGTACCTTACAGGTGAATATGGTCAATGTGACACAGAATTAACAATTTTGTGCAAGTTATTCTGTAACATGCAACAACAACAAGGTCCCTATGGAAATCTTTAAAATAAATCTAATCTTTGATGCAGCAAGCCCAGGGTATCCCATCATGCACCTGTAGGAAGCTCAGTGTACCCCCATCAATGTACATGTATTGCTGCCACTAGCAAGTCCAATTTTCACAGCACCCATTATTCTTTGTTATGTGTTGTGACATTGAAGGAAAAGGCATTTATTCTCGAACTCAAAGGACAGAAAGCCAAGCTTATAATTTTTACCCCCCCCCCCCCATCCACAGTAATTTGTCAAAGTCTGTTTTCTGGCTCAGGAACCTTGGCTGTATCTTATAAAGGATGCTGTTTCTTTTCTGTGATTATAGTTTTGGATCAGAAACTAATAAGCCTGGATTGAGGAGTCTCTAAAAGTAGTGTTTGACACTTGTTAAGTCCCCAAGTAGAATGTTTCAAAAAAAAAAAGTTCATCACTTGTTGGCATCTGAAACCACTGTATTTTTTTTTAAGTGGGATCACTAACATTTTTAGCAGTGCCTAAGGTAATTTTAATGCATAGAAAGTTTGGAAACGTCATGGACCCATGTAGGGTGAGAAATCAATTCATTTATCTGGGACTGAGAGATTTCCAGGACACAGAACTTTAACGTGCTAGAGCCAGTAGACTCAATCCATGTATATATATTCTATTAGATGTTCTTTGTGGTCTTGGCATGCTCATTTGAGACTTTCTTTCTTTCTATTTGTAGTGTTTATGTATGATTTGGGTGTTGGTGATAGTAGTAAAGACTGGGAGAATGAATGTGGATCAAGTGTGTTGCCCATTAGCCCCATGGATTCTCAGCTCCAAGCCCACCCTTCATTGCCTGGTTTAGAATATTGGATCCTCTCTACCTTGTCAATAGTACAATGAACAGTAAGCTTCCTCAGTAGAGGATTTTGGGTGACAATTAGAAGAGGAAAGGCTGTTATTGCTTATTCCTGGATGTGCTTTCTAGCCAGACTCTTCAGTCACAATAGCTAGCAGTCTTTGATACCTCCCTATGGGCTCAATCACAATGTTAGTTCAATTTATGGCCTTGCGGAGTTTTTCTTGTGAAAGTTAAGGCATCAGTTGGGAAAGAATAAAGAATACAATAAGGAATAAAACTTCCAAACTTGAAATTCTCTGCCCAGACAGATAATTGGCATTCTTGAATACCCAATTCACCCAGATCCTTTATTGGCAGTGGAAGTGGCTTATTGCTTCATGTCTGAGGAGACTTTAGTCATCTTTGCTAGAAAAAACTGAAAAATCATCATCTAGAGCTGACAGTTTAAAAAGGATCATTCTCCACCAGACCCACCACAACCAACCCATTGCTAGTCTGCACCACGCCATTAGATCCATAACTATGGTCCAATGTGAGTGCTTTTGCTGGGTAAATACACACTGACATAGGATAAAAGTTTGCATACCAAACAAATTACAAAAATTTTGCTAATGTGCACCAGTAGCAATCTAGGAAACAGCATGGAAATAGATCTGTGTTTTGATCTAGGAGGGCAGTAGGTGATACTGTATGGTAGATCCAGTCACAAGAACAGAGGAGCCAAATTTGGAGTCCTTATTGGAGCACTAGCCAGCAGCAGAGGGACTCCAATCACAAAACCCTACTGCTCTGAATACAACTAACACACCAGTTATATGGCCAAAAACCACAGAAGGTGCATGGAATTAATCTTAATGAAGTAGAAAGCAAATGAGATGTGAACACAAATAAAAGAGCAGTGAACACTCAAATCTAATGAAGATGTTAAATATAAGCCAAAACAAATTGTGTCCACATAATGTGGATACAAACAAGGGAAATCAAGAACACTTTTTGCTTAGACCCATTCTCCTCACTTCATCAATACTAGATCACACACTCCCAATCTTATTGTGTTGGTTCATGAAACTGAAGGTGCCCACCGAATTACTTGGTAAGTTTACTGAACTTTAACATTGAATGCAGATGGTGACACATGATGTAGAAGAGGAAGCTCAATTATGAGAGAAGGGAATAGAGATTTGCTCTGGATTTATCATATGTCACATTGACCCACATACAACACACAAACACAAGAGCTACAGGAAGGAAGACTTAGAAGTTCTTTCTCTGAGACAATGAAAATGCTTTAGAGAACGGGATACCTGCACCTTTGAAGAGTTCTGTGCTTGCTCCTCTTCGTAAGCCAGATATGGACATGCTACCTGGGGGAATCCCATCACCACAATGAGCTTCTTGGTTTTCATTGAGAGGGTGGACAGAAGTGGCAGCACTTCATTGGGGAAAGTGTGCACATCAGCTCCACAGAGCTGTAATCTAAGTGTTTTGTCCTGTCAGGATCCTAAGAAGCAGACATGGGGACTCCAGTAATGCAACATAGATGAGAATAAGGAAGAAAACCCAAGAGAGTTTTGTTCTGACCTGAGCTGTCACAGTTAATAGACTTAAGCCTATCGCCTATTTTCCAGACTAAAGTCATCTCTCAGACCCAAATCTCTTGATTAAAGAGACCAGATATTCTTGAGGAAGGACTTTGCACCTTGGCATAATACATACCATAAACTTTCCTGCAAGCCTTCATCGAGGTAAATGTAGCCACTTACAACAATGACTGCATACTGAGGAGCTGTAAATACCTAGACCTTATAGAGATTGCTAGATGCTGGCTCAGAACTGAAGCTAATTCCTGGGTGCCTAAAATACCAACTGTGGCCCATCAGCAAAAGACGGATTATTATGTTCAGGTGAGAGATAAAAATCTTACTAAGCTTGACTCACAGTAGTCTTCCAGTTCATCTGTAGAGCTACTTTATGATTTCCTCCCCAGTTCCAGAATGTATACTTGGTAGACATCTTTAAGTAAGTTAAAGAATCCCCACATTGACTATCTGACCCATATAATCTGATGTGCTAATCTTCATCGAACCAGTCTGATATGCAGCCGTGGCCTGTCTAATCCCCTTTTCTCCTTATCATCTTACAAGAAGCATTCTTCCTTTACTTGGCTAAACAACAGTATACTCTCAGAGTCTTGCCATTGAAAAGCATCAGTTCTTTTGCTATCTGCCATACCATTAGTCCACAAATCATCCTGCAACTCTAATGATGGTGTTATACTGATTAGATACAATGAGAAGATAGAACAAGAAGTACTTTTCAAAGACTTGTGTAAACCAGAGAGTGGACTGAAACCCCATAAAGTTCAGTGGCTAAAAACTCAATGAGGTTTGCATGAAGCATGCTGAAATATTCCCTTCAAGGCACAAAACAATTCTGCACTTCACACCACTACCACAAAAACTGCTTGGTGGATTTGGGGGTTGAGGATAAGGGAGGGACAACAGAATGAACAACTCCAAAAGGTGATCACCTTGAAGGTTGCCAGTAGGAGCATGGAGTAGACCAAAAGATGGCTTTGCATTGAGTTTAGATTGCAGTAGAAGTTGTTCTACCATTTAGCTTTTGTGATCCAGCCTGGCTCAGGCTGAATCACTGAATGCCTAACCATGGGACATTAAGGGACCATGTATCCTGGACTTCTCATTATGAACTTGGTGTTGCTTCATCCACTCCGCTTTAAAGTTATCTATAAGCAGCAGCAAGCTCTGATCAGATGGAAATGGTATGGAAGACTGGGCTCAGGCAGGTCTGGAAAGTGTGAGCAAATCACATGAGCAGTGCTTTAATCTTTTTCAACTTCTTCTACTGCCTTGTTTCCCCAGCTTCAATCCATGCCTCCAGTCTCCAGTGTTCCTTACAACCTGTGGATTGAACAATGCCTTCTGATGGCCTGTTTTTCAGATGGGTTGGTTTGATATGCTGGTACCACCCCAAAAGGTATGACTTCAGCTCAATATCACCACTCAGCTGTGACCTTATAGGCAGATCTTCTCAGTGAGTTAAAAAACCTCAAGCAGCACATTGGGCTCCCTACTTTGTATGGAGAAATAGCCAACAATGATTCATATAGCGCGGGTACTGAGCTGGCTGGATCTTCATATACTTGAAAGGAAAGGTATTAGAAGACCTGTGAAAAGGAAGTCTGGGATGATTAAAGTAGGTGGACACAGGCTTGTGAAGATATTTCTGTTCTTAAAAAATGTTCACCCGAGGTAGTGCCCTGGCAAGAACGGTTTAAATCATCAGTTAGACAAAACTATACATTCTATTAATGTCAGCCTCTTCTCAGGGCCCACTCAGTAAGTCCATGAAAAAGTAGATCTGGTGGAGGGATAGAGGATATACATGAGCTCGACAACATGGACTTCCCCTTATTGATGCTGAGTTGGCTAGACTTGATTCTAAACCTAATCTGAAAGGCCATGGAAAACATAAACCAAACCCTCCACATGGTACCATTTTTCAAGAACCCAGTGACTGATGGCAGACTGCTCACACTGAACCTGTTTAATCATGGAGCGAACATAGATGCATTCTCATGGGCATATATATATATATATATATATATATATGTATATATATATATATATATATATATATTCTGGATATAGAATTATCCCAGTCTATGTTTATTTGGTCAGCCCCAATATCTATGGACTTCCCAATGGTCTTACCATCATGGCATTCCACAGAGCATAGCCCTCTATTATAATCAGTGAGCACATCAGTGAAGTTTATCAGTGAACTCATGACTATGGAATTAACTTCCCATATATTGGAAACAGTTGGGCTACTTGATGAATGGCCAGCTGAGGAGTCAAATATAGCTCCAGTTGAAAGAAAACACTCTGAAAAGGGTGGAGTCTGTATTACTGGACTCAGGATAAAATAGTGTGTGTGGGGGGGGGAGGTCTTACTATGTGGCTCAAGCTGGCCTCAAACTCATGATCCTTTTGCCTTAACACCTAGAATACTGAGATTACAAGCATGTACCACCATATGCAACTCACAGTATATGCTTCAAATCAGTCCATGATATGGCCATCTCTGCTCCTTAGCCAGAATACATGACTAGAAGAAGAAAGGAGCACAAAAGATAGTGATTCCTCCTACTAAGATATTTAGTAAGCCACTTGCTTTCTGTTCTAGCACCTTTGAGCACTGCTGTTTTGGGTTTGAGTCCTCAGGAGTAGATTTGATCCTAGTATATCTCCAGTTGTCCTACTGAATTGGGGCATGAGACTGCCATGCAGGCACTCGGGGCTTCTTATGCCACTGAACCAAGGGAAAAAAGGATCACTCCACTGACTGACGTGACTGGTCCTAATTACGAAGGGGATTTTGTATTGCTGCTGCATCATGGGGACAAGGATTAAATGTAGAACCAAAAGGGATTCCCCCCACCCCACAATGCCTCCTAGTACTTTATGTCCACAGTAAGTGTTCTTAGGAAATAACAGTCAAAACAACAACAAATATGACAATGCAGAATGACTAATAACTGAAACCTTCAGGATTGAGGATTTGGGTGACGCTGCTAAAGAACCAGTCAGCTGACATTCTGACTAAAGGCAAGGGAAATATAGAAGTCAACCATAGATGCTACTCTGGTATCAATCAATGGCAGAAAAGACTGTTCAAGCTTCAGATTTGTTCTCCTTATTTGTTATATGTATGTGAATATTTACACATGATAGCCTCTATCTATCTATCTATCTATCTATCTATCTATCTATCTATCTATCTATCTATCTATCTACCTACCTATCTATCTACCTACCTACCTACCTACCTATCTATCACCAGTACTGGGGACTGAACTCCCCCTTAGCTTTTTACTCAAAGCTGGTGCTCTATCACTTGAGTCACAGCTCCACTTTCAGTATTTTGCTGGCTACTTGGGAGACAAGCGCCTCCCCAACATTTCTGCCAGGGCTGTTATTGAACCATGATCCTCAGATCTCAGCCTCTCGAGTAGCAAGGATTACAGGCAAGAGCCACCACTACCCAGCTGCAAAGTGCATTTTTAAAAATGCCATTTTATGCTGCAAGTTCCTACAGAGTGCCGGATACCTTTCCCAGCTGCTTGCTTCCCACAGAATCCACTCTCCACTCAACAGTCATCTCATCCCCTGGCTGGAGAAACTGACAAATGCTTTATAAGCTGCTGGCTCTTGGACCTGATTCTGAGTAAGCTGCATTCTGTGGCCTATTTTCAGTTGCTAATTTTCACACTAGAGTCTTGCCAAACTTCCTTGTTTTGATCATATGTAGCATGTGGAGTGCCTGCTGTCGTATTCCTGAGAAAATCCAATCCAAGGAAAATAATGGCACATCATGTTAATAGCTCTCAGTGAAGATGTTGCAGAGATCCCCAGCCCATTTCTCACCACCAAAGATGTGGTTCCCAGCTTGAGGGAAGAGAGTGAGGAGGGAATCTGCCAACTCTTTCACCCTTCCCTGTGAGGATGTTGGGTCCCTACCAACTTAAACAACCTGAAGGGGAGAGGGTACTTCCCAGACTCCAAGCAGGAACTGAACTGGCAATGCTCAGCATGATGGCAGAGAGGCAGCAAGAGTAAAATCTCCAAGCCAGGCATGGATGGCTCACACCTGTAATTATGTGTAATCTCAGGAGGCTGAGATGTGAGGATCCTGACTTGAAGCTAGCTTGGGTAGAAAACTTTGTGAGACTCATATCCAATTAATCAGCATTAAGCCAGAAGTGGTATGACTCAAATGGTAAGAGCCCCAGTCTTGAGTGAGCCAAGTGAGAGTGCTAAGGGACAAAGCTAAGGGACAGCACCCAGTCCCTGAGTTCAAACCCAGGGGCCATCTCTCACACACACACTCTCTCCTGTTCTCTGCTAGACATTGAAACGTGCTTATTTTATCTACTTGCATCGCACCACTCTCTATCTAGTAAAATGCAAAACAAATAAATTAGTCCAGAACCCAAACTCCTAGATAAAGAATTTGAGCACTATCCAAAGCGTTTCAATGCAAGGCTGGATTCTCAAAAAAAAAAAAAAAAAAGCTAAACAAAAACAAAACAAAAAACTCTAAGGGCACGATAATAACTGAAGGAAAATATTTTTTTAAAAACTGCAATCAAGCCAGGTGCTGGTGGCTCATGTCTGTAGTTCTAGCTACTCAGGAGGCTAGGATCTGAGCATTGTGGTTCAAAGCCAGCCTGGGGCAGGAAAGACCACTAGAAAACCAGAAGTGGTTCTGTGGATCAGGTGGTAGAGTGTTAGCCTTGAGCTGAAGAGCTGAGGGACAGTGCCCAGGCCCAGAGTTCAAGCCCCACGACTGAAAAAAAAAAAAAATTGCAATCAGAGCTTGAGGCAATGAAGAGTAAGAGAATACGTCAGCAACGATTGCCCCTTGAGAATACTAGAACCCAGCACTAGGAGTGGGAGACTAATTATGAAATCACTGGGAAGAATGAGAAGTGGACCAGAGACTCCTGCTTTGTCAGATGCTTCAAACGTAGGCAGACCGGGGCAGGCTGTTAGAAGCCCCAGGCTCAGGAAAGCAGCAAAAGAAAGTTTGTATCTGAAAAAAGAATATCCATACATCATTCAGAGTGCTCCCCAGATTAAATAATGACAAAAATGAGCTGCCAAATAAGCAATAGCTTTAGGCTATGAAGAATCAATGATATTGTAATAACCAGATAGGTATT
This sequence comes from Dipodomys ordii, assembly GCF_000151885.1. Lineage (NCBI taxonomy): Eukaryota > Metazoa > Chordata > Mammalia > Rodentia > Heteromyidae > Dipodomys > Dipodomys ordii. The sequence continues at coordinate 3,711,957 of NW_012267341.1, forward strand.
ACAATATAGGCATTAGTTACATTAGAAGGTGGGATTACAGTCAGGCTCTACCCTTTATTCTGGAGTTTTACAAACATGTTATAATATTGGTACACAATAACATGTAAGAAAGGACGTAGAGCTGTGGCTCAACTGGTAGAACACCAGACCTGGATGAAATAAAGCAAAGGGAGACTGTGAGGCCATGAGTTCAAATCCAACACACACACACACAAAGCAGAAGGTACAGCCTTGTTGGAGAAAGTGGGTCATGGGGAAGGTGATCTTGGAAGATATTCCTTGCCCTGTTCCCTTCCTCTATCTCCCCTTCTTTTTGCTTTCTCTTGCTCTATCACACAATCCTGTTCACGGGGCTAAGCGACCATGAACTGAATCTTATGAGCCATGAACCCAAAGAAATCCTTGCTCCCTTAGCTTGCATCTGTTATGTTCATTGGTTACAGTGATGATTAAAAACTAACATAGGAACCCATCAAGAAGTGAGGGGGAGGGGAGCATAAGAGAGACGATGAAATAGCAATAGGAAGAAATTTTTTTAACAAGGATAATAAATGGTCAATGAAATGAACTTGCCTATGAAAGATAGATCTTGCCAAATAAGATTGATGAAGTTTTATTAGGCAGTTTGGAAGTTTTATTTGGTTATTAAAACATAAACACATAATAAGACAGGAGTTAAAGGGTTTGAAAAATATAATGCTACTAAATATTAGCCCAGGCCAAGTAAGGGGAATGGTTGGTGTCCCAGAAAACAGGTATTATGATAAAAAGCATCAGCAATAAGGAAATCACTGAGGGGGAAAAGAGTTTGACTCAGAAGGATGACATGAGAATTCTAAACTATTTACTTGACTTGGAAAAAAATGTGTCCCCATTTGACTGGTTTTATCTTTTCTCTTTCAGTAAAATTTCCTTTTCAAGTGCCTTGAAAACCATATTTTCATGTCATCATCTTTATCCTTGGGTGTCAAACAAGGAAATACATGTTAAGTAGAAGCTAAGACCTAACCCACATTATGAAGCTGCAAGGGATTGCCTAACTAGAATTAACTACTACTTGCTAATTGGGATAGCAGAAAAAGTATTGTGTCTTGCAGTGTGTTCTCTGATCTACTAATGAGTACTTATATTTTAGATGAGTATTTATATTCTCTAGAAGAACAACCTACTAACCAATCAACTATACACCAGAAAGGACAAACAATGTTTCTCCCAAATCTAAATTTATTCAGTTTAAATGAGATTGAGATTGTGTTCTTTCTACTTTTTTGGTACTAAAATAATTTTTTCTTTGACATGATTCTGATAGGAGATGGCCATGCTTTGTTGTTGTCAAAATGAACAGCTAGAATCACAAACTCCCAAAATGTAAGCATCATTTTATAAATTTACATGGACTGCAAAGTAGGAATCAGTCTAGGTAAAGGCTTACTTTATAAAGGTATGTATTAATTGTACAAAAGGGTTTCATTGTGATATATATACATACAATTTACCTTGATCATATTCATACTATTGTTCTTTTGTGTGTGTGTCAGTGCACGCACATGCATGCACACCCATGAACTGGTTCTAGCACTTCTACACAATGTCTAGGTGCTATCTCCGAGCTTTTGTGCTTAAGCTTAGTGCTCTAGCACTTGAGCCACAGCATTTAGTTTTTGGTGTTTAACTGGAGATTAAGTCTCATGGCCTTTCCTGCCTGGGCTGGCTTTGAACCACAGTCCTCTGATCTGGGCCTTCTGAGTAGCTAAGATTATAGACATAAGCCACTAGCACCTGGTCCATTATTCTTTCTTATCTTCTCCTTAAAAAGAGGCTTTCTTATCTTCTCCTTAAAAAGATAATTTTAATGTGTTCATTAGTCTATTTTCCTATATTCATATAATGTACTTCAATCATCCGCCACATCATCACCCTTTGCTTTTATATTTATGTCATGTTTCTTTGGTCTCAAGTCCACATAGGAAACAGTCCCAATATAAGCTGAAGGCTACCTTCTGTGCTGTGTATTTTAAGGTGGTAAATTCTTTCTTCTTGATATCCCCTATAAAGATTATGAAGCCAGACAAAAGTCAGTCTCAAATCACAATAAGCCAGTGTAAATGAGGCCCTAATTTTTTTTTCTTTCTTTTTTTTTTTTGTTGGTTGTGGGGCCTGAACTCTGGGCCTGGGCCCTGTCCCTCAGCTCTTCAGTTCAAGGATAGTGCTCTACCACTTGCACCACAACGCCACTTTTGTCATTTTCTGCTTATGTGGTGCTGAGGAATGGAACCCAGGGCCTCATGCATGCAAGGTAAGCCACTTTCCCAGCCCAGGGCCCTAATTTCAAACACTAACATAAGAGGCTTTCATTCAACACCATGGTTTTACCATCTTTTATTATATTGCCAACAATCCAGTACTACGGAGTACAATTCAAAGTAAAATGTCATTTTCCGTGGTAGTATTTACTATTACAGAAGAGTGTTGCCATAAGTAAGCAATACTGGCACTGTGCAGAAGGCCACTCTTCCGGGTGGGTCTCAGTGGCCTCACAGGAAGTTTTGGTTTCAATGTACGTTTTTGTCCATTTACCTTTATAATTACATCATCCCACAAAGCTCTCAGTATTACATACCTTCCAACTGAGAGGAAGTAACATAAGGAATTATATTTTACCTTCACGTGCCACTTATTTCATAATCACTTCTATGTCATTAGTTTTCAGAAAAAAGTACTACCATATAAACGTATAGACTGGAACATACATTTAGAAAACATCCCCAAAATGTGGAAATTGCAATATGTCTACCCTGTATGAGAACAGTTAACCCCCATCCCCCAAAAGTATTAAAAACAAAAAAGAATAGCTAGCCGTTACATTTTTTTATAGCGTTTCACAGAAAATGCTAGAATAATAATCACTGGCATTGAGTAGGTGAAACTGTTGAGTTTCACTTTTGACTCTATCATCCCTTCTTATTACGTTCTTGGTAATATTAGTTTTATATCCATTTGGCATAAGCATTTATATTAAACATTGAAATTACAAGCCAGAGTATGTATCAGGAACTCTAAAAGCATCTTTTTTTTTTCCCCAAAAGTGAGCCATGTTAGTAATTACTGAGACAAATGCAGATTCTGGGGACCGGCAGGTACCTTGCAGTGAATATATAAAGGCCAAAACATCTGGCCAGGTGACTCAAGAGTAAACCACTCTCAATTTTTCTTTGTTTTCTTCAGATAGCGTGCTCGTATGGCCTTGTTGAAACCCATCGTTATTTTAAAATACATCCAACGAGGCAGGATTGAGTTTACTGAGCCCTAGGGGAAACAAACGGGAGATATGTAGCTTGTAACTTGTACTGAAATAAAGTCTAGACACCTATGTTTTCCTCTACTGTTATTTGTAGGTAGAGTTTAAAGTTTAGGGTGTGCAGTTTTGTTTTTGTTTGTTTTTTCCTGAACAGGGGTCTGAACTCAGGGTCTTGGATTGCAAAGCAGGTGTCCTACCAGTTAAGCCATGCCTCCAGCCTGTGGTTTTTTTTTTCCAATTCTTTTCAGATAAAGTCTTGTACTTTTGCTAGGGGGTTGGCTACCTGTGCTTCTGATATAACTGGGATTACAGGCATGCATCTCTGTGCCCAGGCTGTTTTCTAAGATAAAGTCTTACAAACTTTACTGCCCGGACTGGCCTTGAACCAACATTCTTCTATCTCCTCCTTCCATGTAACTGGGAATAAAGGCATGTGTCAACACTGACCAGTGAGTGTACCACTTAAAATAAAATATAGACATGTTGGTAGTTTGTCTACCCAACACGCGCGCGCGCGCGCGCGTGTGTGTGTGTGCTAATATAGTCTATCTTGTAACTCAGTAGGAGAAAAAAATTCCAAGTCTGGAAGCACTTTGGGACTTAAGATCTACTTACCATAAGAGTGTGGATCAGGTACCCAGTGGTTCTGGACTGCAAGCCTACTGTTTTAATTGCAGATTTCACAAATGTGTCTGGAGAAGGCTTATCAAAGGTTGGCTTTCGGATTTTAGCCAGTTTAGTAGCTATGAAGTATGGCAGGACACTCTAGAAAGACAACCCCCCAAAACAAAACAAAAACACGTATTATTGATTAGAAAGGCCACAAACAGCTGACAGTGATGTCTGAGTGAGTGTTGTTAGCGGTGAGCTATCTGTGTTAAATTGATGAGACATTTGATACCATAAAACAAAGTATAACAAGCCAGTCTACCAATAAAATACTAAAACAAAATTTGAGTCTAGGGAAAGCATTAGGTAGAAATATATCTTTTTGAATTTTTTAAAAGAAAGCACTGAGTGGAAATTCAGACAGTAGACTCAAGGTAAGATATGCTTTTTATCCTCAGTAAATGGGACAAGGTTAAGGAACCAAAAAAGTATGTATTTATTCTTTCAAAGAGGTCAAAGAGGTAATGTTAATTTTCTGTAATTCATAGTTAATTATGCTTTCATCAATCTGCTATAGTCCTTCTAAAATAAACATTTCCTTTTCTCAGTCTTAGGTTACATTTTCTTGTCATTCTGCTTCTGAAGGTTTTCTGAACTCGGAATGGTTTTCCCTTGTGTTGTGCGGGATCGTGCCAGACATACACTCAACCACTGAACTACATCCCCAGCTACACTTCTGCTACCCGTAGGATAGTACCACCTCCAATCTTATGCACCACGAACCATAATAAATAAGCTGAAACTTCACTCTAGTATTCAAACACTGTCTTTCTCTTTCTCATCCCTGAGGCCACAAACCCACACAAAGTAAACTAACTTCACTAAGGCATGTCAGTAACTGAGCCAACTTCAATTTCTGAAAAGCTTATGTATTGGAACCATCATCACACATTTATGCCTGTCTTAATGAGCATTAATGTTTGTCAAAAGTCATCAGGCTTGACTGGAGCTGTGGTTCAAGTGATAGAACACTGCCTTGAGTTCAAACCCCAGTGCCACCAAAAGTAGTTTTAAAACCATTTTCCTACATGGATATGAGAACACAGACCAGAGGTGTTATCAGTCTGACTGATTGAGAGCATGAAATGTAGAGTTAAGTGGCTAAGTCACATCTGTTCACCAAGCAAAGTGGAGTAACGAAGCAAAGCAGAATATATGCATGTACTAATATTTCAAATAATGAAGGAGCACAAGCAAAATTTTAATCACGTGAAGATTTTAAAAAAGCCTTCCTTTATATGGAAATGATAAGTCCACTAAAGAATCAAGTCTCATGATAAATACAGTGTGACAATACACCTTTCAAATGCATTATAAATCCTGTTCCTTTCTTTCACCCATCTTTCTTTTCTCCCTTAATCCACATGTGACACCCACTGGACCACTCACACTTTTAGAATCGAGTTGCACTACCTAACTGAACCACTTGATGGTGCCACAAGCCAACTCATCATTCAGCTAAACCAAAGCAATAGTCTAGAGAGAGGGTCTTGGCTCTGGGGGTGGGGACAAGAGAGCATTTTGGTAATTCTTAGTCAAGTTATATTTTTCCAAACAAGAAATAGAAACTCTATTCTGGGAAGGGAATTTCTTTCCACTTATGGTTTAAAATCAAGGTGGCTGGTGTAGCTTAGTACAGGTAGATGAGTTCAGAGCTGCAGTAGCTTTTGAGCTAAGCCCTAAACAAAGAGGAGTCTGTCAGGTAAACAAGTAAGGGAACTGTGGAGCCAAGAAGAGGATACATGAAAGAACATGGTGTCTTCAGGTAACTGTAAGCAGTTTGGTGCAGTTTAGTCAGTGTGTGAAGCAGTGTCAGGCAGCAGATGGTACAGGAACATAAACCTAATGGCTGGATAGTACCAATGACAAGAGCATGAGCACCATGAGGACAAGGTGGTACTTAACATTAGCTTCTTGGAACTTAGAACAGCGCCTGGCACACAGCAAGAGTGAGAATCCCCTGAATGAATGAGCAAAGTGACACCTCCGTGGGCCCTGATGAATGGTATTAGGCCCTTGCCACTGCTCTGGCCCAGACAATTCAATACACTAAGAAGTTGATAATAATAGAATTAAGTCAAAATCTGAGATATTCTGAAGCTTAGCCAAGACCAGCTACCTGAAAAAGGCAAACCTGTAGAGCTAGATACTTGTGAGAAATTTTACATCATTCAACTCTTAGAACTTGAAATGTATATAATTGTGGCATATTTCAAAATATGTGAAAGTAAATACCTTTTATATTAAAAAATCACCAAGGTACATCCTTCATCTGTTAAACAAAAGCCCAAGAAGTCGTAACTAATCCATTTCTCTGCTGACACAGGAAAACATCATGGGAGACGGGTCAAGAAGATAGCCATACTTTTAAAAGGAGCTTAAGCTCACCAAGTTGCTGTTAGAAATTCTGCCACCTCAGAAACAAAGTGACCTTGACAGATAATGTGGGCAAGTATCCTAGTTTCCAAATTTAGAATCTCAAACAGAAATAATTAGTTATGCCCCGTACAGCAAAAAAGCTGTTGATGTTTTGCCTTTCTTAGCCTGTGGAGACAATTTGATAGCTTTCTTTCTTACTCCCTAGAGTAAATTGCACAAACCCCACTTCATGAAGCGTGGCCCTAATTCAGAACAGGAAAGCTGAGTCCCAAAGCTGCAATGACAGGTAGTCAAGAACCAATCCTGGAACTTCATGGGGTAGGTCTTCTTTCACATAGAATCAACTGCTTTCCAAATATGCCTTCCCACTCTTAAAAATGGCCAGTCACTCAACAATACCTTGGGAAAATATGTATCCAGAAAAGCAGATTGTGTAGTCTTTTATACAACATGGAATTCTGGACTACCTAACTTGCGTTTCATTTCCGAGCATTATTTTCACAAATACAGGCTGCACACTAAGGCAGAGGCTGGGGCTTCTGGGAGGTCCGTCACTTCCTTACATCTGCCTATTCATCTACCATTTCAGAACCTTCAATCTTCCTGAGTAACTACATGGATATAGTCTAGGTTTGCAGTTTGGTCCTGCAGACCAAGAGAGAAACCTTCCCACAAAAGGCCTCTTGAATTGTCTAACTGGTAGACTTTCAACATTCTAGAAAACATTAGAAGAAAGAATTGTTCTAGGGGTCGAGATTTTTGGTTGCAGGGCAATGAAAAAAAATGACTCATAATAGTAATGGGATACATTTAAGCACAAAGAAAATCTGATAATCAACCCACAAATGAACTACCACAAAATACGTGGCATTTATATGGTAACATTCAAGGAACAGAAGAAAAAAAAAACTATAACCTCACAGAAAGCGGTGAACAATGAATTCTTCCTGAGCATACACTAGAATGATGCTTAGGCACTGGGCACACAGCTATGCAGAGATGTCCTGATCTTACAAAGCTTACATTTCAGTAGGGGCTGCTGTAAAGAGTACTGATGAGAGAGGCTGTTTGGGCAGTTTAGTTGATCAACAAAGGCCTCTCTCATTGATGAAGGGGCCTTTCAGCTGTAGTGACTTATAAGCAAAGATCTGAAAGGAAGGGAGGGAAGCTACTCAAAAGGTTATCTTTTCGACTAAGGGGAACAGTCAGTGCAAAAGACCTGAGGAGAGAGTGCTCAGGGTGTTTCCAGAACTAGCGGAGATCAGAGAAGGAATAAGAGGCTGCAAGACAATGGATTGGGAAGTTTGCAACCAGAATATCAGGGTTTCACTCTGTAGGAGATGTGAAGCCATGTGGGAATGTCAAGCAGAGGAGTCAAATGACTGGATTCTGCTTAAGAGGTTATCCTGGCTGCTGTGAGCAGATTGTAAGGCTTTCTGGGGAATAAGAGACTAGCCAGGGAGACCTTGAACAGTGGTCAGAGAATGATACAATGGTGGTTTCAATCAAAGGAGTAGCAGCAGGGATAAGGAGAAATGGCCAAGCATGTTTCAGGAAGACTTCCTGAGGTAGTGTAACAGGGGAGAAAATCAGTAGTGGCTGAAAATGAACGAACTTGGGTTCAAATTCCAGCCTGCCACTTTCTAGCTAGCCATGTGATCTCGGGCAAAACACTCAATTCCTATGCAATTAGGGGATTCAGCATTTTCCTTATGGAATTATTTATGAGTATCCAAATAAAATACTGCCAAAGACTGTGAGATAGGAACTCTTAGTATACTCTAACAGTTTTGTTTTACTAATATTCCTATTTTCAGAAAGAAGAAATTGGCCAAATGTATACATCCTGTAGGAAGTGTAAGAACACTGTTTTCCATAGAGACTTTGTGACCGATGAGGGACCTATCTGGGCACTTCCACTCTCTAAACACAGAGACAGTGGTCTGGAGGGATCTCATAAGCTTGCAGATTGTGTGGGAAAATACTGTTGCAAAGGGCCAAGAGAAAGACATCCTCACTGACAAGACTGGAGATTTCACCTGGTTGGAGTTCAGTTATCCCCAACAGACCTAATTTTACTATTCTGAAGCCATTGCTCAAAGTTGGTGCAGTTGACCAGATACGAATATTTCCAGGGAGAATCTTTAAATTGCTTTATAGTTCTATTTAGACTCCATTTGCACTAAAGACACAGCCCATTGCCTCCTTTTATTGTCACTGGCAATTAACAAGAAAAATGGAGGCAGACTTATGTTTGCAATCTCAGTAGCCATTTCTCAGTATTTAGCTTTCAAGCTCTTTGAAGCCCAGCAGATCTATATATTTACTATAAATCATAAGTTTAACAGAATAATAAAGAGGAGTATTTTCTTTCATTTAAAAATGTTGAATTTTCTTTTCTTCTTTATCATAATTTGCGCCAATTGTTTTCTAAATTTCTTGGGCACAATCAAATCTACTCTGATTAAAAGCCATATTTTTCACTGAATTAGCAAAACTATCAACTCTCATCACCAACCCCCAATAAGCCTAGAGTGGTGCTATATACTTGTAATCCCATCTAGGTGGGAGGTATCAGTGGATCACAGTCCCAGGCCAGCTCTGGGCCAAAACACAAGACTTGCCAGGTGCCAGTAACTCACACTTATCATCCTAGAAACTCAAGAGACTGAGACATGGAGGATCATGGTTTGAAGCTAGCCTGAGCAGAAGTCTTTGAGACTTCATCTCCAATTAACAAGCAGAATGTCAGACTGCAGGTGTAGCTCAAGTGTTGGTGCGCCAGCCATAATTAAGAAAGCCCAGAGAGCTTGAGAGGCAAAGTTCAAGCCCCAGTACCGGAACAAAACATACATGCACACATCCCTATCTTAAAAATAAAGCAAAAAGAGCTCAGGACATGGCTCAAATGGTAGGACAAGTGTGAGGCTTGAGTTCAAATTCTAGTACTGTTAAAATAAATACACAAGGAAACAAAAAGCCAAACAGAAACCAAAGAGCTCTGGGCACCAGTCAAATGGTAGAGTCTGCCTAAAGAACAAGGTCCTAGGTTCAATCCCCATTACCAATAAAAAGAAAAACAAGGGGCTTCTTATCCTGGGGTTCAAAGCAAGAGTTTACTTTCATTCCCTCTCTTCTTCCTTTCCTCACTAAAGAGATAGTGTTTTGCTCTGTTGCCCAGGCAAGTCCTGAACTCCTGCAGTCAAATGATTTTCCAAGTAAGTGCTCATACAATTGCAAATCTGAGTTGTCAGAGGGAATTTCAAATGTTCTTCTAAACTATTGCAAAGAACTGAGGGAAAAATGGGGGACAAAAGCAAAGGAAAAATACTAATGGGATACTAGCAAGGAAATATAAAACAATGTAAAATTTGAAAAGCAGATTTTCATCCTTCGGACAGTCATGTGATAGGCATTCATGTGGAGGCAGGCCTAAACAGGTGCTCTCCTTCCAAAGATCAAGAGAAACCTGAAACATTCCAGTACAGTATCACCTCAGAAGCCACCCAGCTATAGGTTCAAAATTCAAGACCAGAAGCATATGGAAGCAACAGAGGCTCAATAGGCCCTCAGAATAGATGACTGTCACAGAGCATGACCATGCTCAAACTAGAATCCTTCGGTGGCACCAGGTAAAAGGTAAAACCACAGTGTGCCATTAGCAACACAGAGACAATCAAGATAAAGGACTGTTGTCAAGAACACAGTAACCTAGGCTATAGTGTAAAGGCTCACAGAGTAACCCACAGATGTATCTAAGACACAGAGAAGCAAAAGGGAAGGCCTAACAAGTGTACCCAGGGCTCAGATACGAATTCGCTGGGCAGGCAAACTGGGATCTGGGCCTTAAAGATGGTCAGGGCTCCTAGGGCTCAGGTGAGAAGGGCACTGGGAGGAAATGTGGAGGAAGGAGTGCATGGAGGAGTCAGTAGGTACTAAAGAGGACGGAGCTCCTGGAAGACCTCACAATATCCCTTTTGGCCTGAATGCAGGGCTGGACAATGGCCCAAGAAAGACAACTGCCTATCGAGTCCAAATTCAATCCTAAACATTATGATGAGCCACTGGAGAACCATGAACAAAACAAACTTTTAGCTGATCTGTGTTTTAACAAGATCATCTGGGATCTTGTGGGAAAGGAGGAGAAGGTATAATAGCTGATAAATGCTCCTAGTGCCTCCAAATCTGGAGACATAAAAACACCACCAAACTCTGAAGTTTCACTGGAAACAGATATTTCAATGCCTTTGATCAGAATTGATGAGGTTCTATTCTACTTTAGTGTTTATTATAAAGTGGTTACATAATATGACAATAATACTTTCCTTCATAAATATTTGAGCCTTTGTTTTTTTAACCATCTTCATGCTAAGACTATACCTGGACTAAATTCATATGAAGAAAAACAATGACTGATGAAATTATATAATTTAAAATTCATTATGGGGAAAGTAAGTTTATCAAAGAAGACCAACACTAACGTGTTATAGTAGCTTCTAGTCACATCAGATTAATAGGCAGAGAATCAGGAAGAAAAAAATCTGAAGGAAATAGGCTATGAAAATGAAAGATAGAGCTGTCCATGAAAAATTTTAGAATTCGCTTCCCAGTGCTCACAAGGTCTAATGCCAACTCATCCTAACACTGAAATACTTAAAAGCTTCTGGTCACTGCCCACAGATGGCCAGTCAAGGGACCTTCTGAGTTCCTCCTTAGTCTTAGAGGATGTTTAAAAATTACTAAAATTAGTGCCTGAATAGATTTGTCATAAAAAGGTGTGATTCTGCATGGCACGTGATGCCTTACGTCCCACAAATGTTTCATTGGTTTCCTTGTTACCTAAGTGTATCCTACATAACAGATGGGAGTTACCAGCATTACAATGACTGCTGTCAAGGAAGTGGGAAAAGGAGAGTATGGTGACTCATTTATACAACCCAGAAGTCTAGAAAACCATGTCTTCCCAAGGAGCTCTGGACGTTTGGGAAGCTGCAAATTCAGATTAATACCAAGTACCTATGACATCTAAGAGTCCCTTGGCAGCAAGCTAAGATGGGGGTTGAAAGGAAAGCAGAGTTTTAGTGGACCCTAGGGATGGGGCTGCTAAGTGTTCTGCACTGTCCTACAGGCCTAGAATGAATAGCCTAGAGGTTAAGGACAAGGCCAGACAGACTTTGATTTGAGTCCTGGGTTCAACATGGACACACAGCTTAACTTTTCTAAGTTTCAAATCCCACCACTTGAAAAAGGATGAAAATCAGACTTAGGGAATCGTTATGAGGTGCACTGAAATGATAGATATAAATTGCTCAGCACCATGTCCGAGAGGAAGCCATTTAAATATTTACAGTTATTATTAGAATTGATCACTTGGAATGCTTTCAGGTATAAAACATGAAACACTGGGGCTGGGAAGATGGCTCAGTGGTAGAGTGCTTGCCTTGCATGTATGAGGCCTTGGGTTTGATTCCTCAGCACCACATAAGCAGAAAAAGCCAGAAGTGGGGCTGTGGTTCAAGTGGTAGAGCGCTAGCCTTGAGCTGAAGAGCTGAGGGACAGGGCCCAGGCCCAGAGTTCAGGCCCCACGACCAACAAAACCAAAAACAATAAAACATGAAGCACAGTTCACAATAATGAGAACCATATGGACATGAGGTGTATGCAGAGGGAGAGGTGGGGATAAGCAGAAGCAGGGAAGTAACACATGAGAACTACAACTTCTCCATGACATTTAAAACAATGTGCCTAGGAGCCACTATTTCCTTAGGTTGAACAACTGGTGATTTGAGACTGACACTCATAAAAATTCCTTTATTTGCTTCTCTAGTATTTTTGTGCTGTATTTTCACAGCATCGTGTCTACCGTATAATAAGCTCAAAGGTCTATATTAGAAAAAGCACAAAGTGTATTGAAGATGTAAGAGCTAAAATTATAAACTTCTTTAGAAGGAAACAGGAGAAGTGTCAAGATATTGGCTCCGGCAAAGCTTTTAGATATGACACAAAAAGCACCAGAAACAAAAGAGAAAAGTAAGTAACAAAATTAAAAAGACTCTTTTGAGTGTTCACAGGTAACCCACAGAGTGGGAGCAAATAAACCTATACGAGAGCTCACTGCACACACATGTGTGCAGTCACACTCCCCCCATAAATGTTTATGAGGAAGCGGAGAAATCTGAGCTCTTATACACTGCTGGTGCCAATGTAAAATGGTGTGCCTGATATGGAAAACAGTATTATAGTCCCAGCAACTCCACATCCGGATACAGGTGCAGAAGTATCAAAAACGTGGTCTCAAATAATATGTGTATACATATGGTCATATCAGCATTATTCACAATAGCCAACAGGTGAAAGCAACCCAAATATCTATCAATGAATGAATGGCTAAACAAAGTATTATACTTACAACGGATATTATGCAGCCTTTGAAGGAAATTCTAACACAGGCGTCAGCGCAGATGAACCTTCAGGATGTTAAGCTAAGTGAAATGAGCCTAAGATGTGCTAAATGTTGGTCACAAAAGATTCTACTTATGGGAAGTACTGGGAATGAGACAGAAAGGAGGATGGTGGTTTCCAGGGGCCAGGAGCAGGGAAGAAGGGAGTTAGTGTCTAATGCATTCAGCTTTGGAATATGCAAAGTTCTGGAAAGGTAAGGTTTCACAACACTGTGAATGTACTTGATGTACTTAATGGTAAATTTTATGGATCTTCTACCATATTCTTAAGAGATGACAGTAATCTGATTCTCTCGAAATAAAACAGTGAGGATTTACAATGATCACACTTTGCATATTGACACTGCATTTAGTTCTACTTTAGATAACCCTCCTTAAAAATCCTAGGAGATAATTTTTAAAAACCCAAGACTCAAGTACATAAGAGAAAAAGAAACTGTGTCTTTAATGGTGTGCTAACGTCACATTCACTTACTGAGAAATGCGATTTTCTTCCGTTGCCAAGACAGCAGGCGTTGCTGTGGAAACCACACAAAAACAGGGATACTTAACTGAAACAAACTCCACTCACCTGCACAAAGATGCCCTTGCTCTTATACTCCTCATGGAGGCACTGAGAGAAGAAATCTACAAAAGCCTAGGAGGGTGGTGGGAGTGGGAAGAAAACATACACATTACATCAATCTGCCTGATGTGTAGCTATGGAAACAAACAAATAATAAATTAACCATTTAATGCTCCCATTTCTAATTACACCTTTCATTTCAAATGCAGAAGGAACATTTAAAAAACACCTTGAAATCTTAAATGGTTTTTCTGCCACTAAATGAAGTAATATCTTACCAATATAATAAGCACACCAAATTCTGATTTAACTAGAAAAGGCCTTCTTATCTTTCTTTGAGAAAATTACTTTCCAAGAAAAAAAATATTTTCATATTATACAACAAAGGCTATATTTCTATCTTCTGTTCACCACTCAAGCAGGAACACAATATGACTTCCGTTCAAAACTCTTTCCATGGGGACTTTGCTGTTGTGAAAAGGAGACCAGCACGCATCCTGTGGATGCCTTGCTATGTATGTCAAGAACCGAAAAGTTCTGAGATGAAGGGGAGAGCCCATCTTCTCATAAGAATAGGACCTTAAATCTACTCCTAAATTCTGATGTGCATTTCTAAATATGGACTCAACATCTACCTTGAATACAGTGCCAAGAATCACTTTACAATGGTCCCAATAATCAATAATCGGCATCTACACAGAAGTGGTATAAAGCTGCAGTTCAGCAGTCATTTCTATCACATGGAGTCATTTTGAGCAAGTCTCCTGTATCTTCCACAGATAGAGAAAGCAAGTGGATCAAAGGGACAGGATGGGGGGGGGGAAGGGGGATGCCAGGTTTTTCCCGAACCACAGCAATCACTGAGTTTCTTCAAGTGAAAAAGAAAGCAAGTGCTTTGCTTTTTCCCTTCCCTGACATATCGCAAGTGCTTATTATGTGTTAAAATTTGCTGATTTGTCCCTAAGAACTTGCTAATCTAAACATCTAAATGGCGAGTTTTCTCTTCAGAAACGTATTCCATGCCTCAGTCATGTATCTAAAGACAACGCTTGTGACCTAAAGGCAGGAGAAATACATTCTAAATTATTACCTAGCAGTAAGTGAGGAGGTGGATGAGAATAGTGTTTGAAATTGACATCTTAAGAATTCTGGAAAATTCTTGTCATACCCTATAAGTGCCAAAGAATTCTTTTGAATTCTGGGTAATGTTGCAAAGTATTCATATTCTCAGAACTCTTTCTTGTGCTTACTCAGAACAGTTACATGGTGACTGTATACATTTCTTCACTGCTGTGTGACATGGATTTATTCATGTATCACCTCTCCAACCTTAAGACTTAATATTATGTTCTAATCAACTAGACAAACTGGTTTAGGTTGACTGTCTTTGAAAAGTATAAGTACCACATTTTAAACCTGCAAACTTGTGGGAGGAAGAACAACAACAACAACAAAACCACCATTGAGATATGCTGGAGCCCCACTTCTAAGTTGACAGCAAGCAGCGCACGCATCTCCAGCCGTGGACCTCCCAAAACCCATATGGGGTATATTTTTCCTTTCCTTTCTAGTCTAATGGAAAATGGCCAAGAATAGAATTTCAAGAAGGCTAAATCTATGTTCATTGTTCAGACTAAAAATTACCTCTCAGTTTTTTGGTTTGTTGTTTTTTTGTGTGGTCGTGGGACTTGGAACTCTGGGCCTGGGTGTTGTCCCTCAGCTTCAGCTCAAAGCAAGCTTGCTACCACTTGAGCCTCAGCGCCACTTCCCCCCCGCTTTTAGGTTGATAGAATTTACTGAGTTTCTATTTACCTTGGTTGCAGAGTAGATGGTCAACAGTGGAACTGGGAGCATGCCACTGGCAGAGGAGATATTCAGAATCACCCCTTTCGATCTAAAATGGAAAATGTTCCCGGTAAATAGGGTGAAATCATACACACAATTGTTTGTGAGTTACAGATCAAGAGATACAGAAGCAGAATAACAGAGTTGCTTTTCTAACACACATTCCTCTCTGCCTTTCATCAGTGTGGGATATGCTTGGTCAGTGAATGAGACATAATTCAATGAACTAAGAATAGATCTGCTTTGCCATTAGCTCATTTCCCAGTCTTAGTCACCCAGGGCATGGCTAGATCAGCTCTACAGTCTACTGAAGTTATCTAAGGTCCTCTTCATGTCACAGCATCTCACTTACCAGGCTGGAGTGGTAGCTAAGTGATAGCTCTTACCTATTATGTGAGGGGCACCACAGGAGAACAAAACACTTCACAGGCACTCTTATAATCTGTACGCATGTTCATTTCGGCATACTGTCAACATGCTACATTGCTGAAGTTCCACTTGTATAAATACTTCCCCTTGAGAAAATTATGAGCTTCTAATCATGAAAGTCCCCCTTTCCTCAAACATCCTATGTAGTGCTCAGTACTAACAAATAGGTACTTAATTAATTTTATGGCAGTAAGGTGAAGGCTATGTCCCACCCCTATACTTTTCCTGGGCTATAGATACTTGGGACCAAATATTTCCTGTACCTTTTAGCAACTATTGAGAATTCACACTGATCAGGAATAAATGAAAATGAGTTTGAGGAAAATAATGGTGTAAATGCACCAGTTAATATAGCCTGTGTGAAATTATGATTTTAGGAACCTTTAAACCTAATACCAATTCTTTCCTTTTCCATTCTTTCCAGAAGTTTCTTTTCTTCTTCCTCTCCTCCCCTCCTTGTCTTCTTTTTTGTGGTACTGGGACTGAACCTATGGCCCTGGGCATGATTAGCATATGCTACATCACTGAGCTGCCCCTGCAGCCAGCCAAGCTGACCCCACCCATCTCCTATCCACACCACGTTGCTTTCCTTAAAATCCAGTTTCTCTTGTTCTTATCAGAATCTACCTCCTCAAGTCGTGTTTTTCAGTGTTAAAAGAGGGGGACTATGTAGACTCTTTTTATGCAAAATAGCAGAGGAAACATGATTAAATGGCATCTAAGTTATTTTAGACATAAATCTGAAGAGAAATAATCCCCTAAGGTCACCCGCTCCATCTGCCAGCCTCTAGGCAACATGCCACTCCAACCATCAAAGGGAAGTCTGGCTCCTTGCTTAATGTGTCACCGGAAACAAGTTTTTGTTTTTTTTTTCTCTAAACAGAAGTCCTTATTAGTAACACACCCTGTTCTAAGCAGTGAACCACATGAACAGAAATAAGATTTCAAATTTTAAAATGTTATTAAGAAGCTGGAGGAAAGTTGAAATAAGTGGTTAATGGATCACATCATTCTTGTATTCTCTTGTCTGAGTCTCTTAGTAACAAGCCTCTCCTTTGTTTTTTTGTTTCTTGTTTTTTTAGGTAAGAAAGAATTAGAATTTAGAACCCAACAACTGAAGATTAAAAACTGGTGATTAGCAATAAATGTCTAGTCATTTCATTTTATCTATATCTGTGAGAAAATCTTTGATTAAAAAATGGATAAAAACCATTTTGGTTAAAGTATTTTTCCTTTTTAAGGTGCTGAAAATTTTCTAAAATCAGACAGTGGTGATGGTTGCACAGCTCTGTGAAAATGCTAAAGAACCAGAGACCTAAACACTAAAAAAGATCTTACAATACACAAAACACATCTCAATAAATCTGACATACTGGACTATGTTGCTGGGTCAGATCCCCAAGTGGAAACTAAGAGTTATTGTATCTTATGCAGCACGATATATTTTCTGAGAAGTAAGCCCAGGTCCTGACAAGTTAATCCCCCTCCTAGGCTCCCCAAAACCCTTATAGATGTGGGCTTTTATTTTAACCTTTTATCAAACATTCAGTAGTTGCCATAGGTCCAGTCATACAGAGTAAATAAGGAAAAAGATAGCATAAAGTAGGTGCAGTGATGTTTGTCTC
This sequence comes from Dipodomys ordii, assembly GCF_000151885.1. Classification (NCBI taxonomy): domain Eukaryota; kingdom Metazoa; phylum Chordata; class Mammalia; order Rodentia; family Heteromyidae; genus Dipodomys; species Dipodomys ordii. Next base: position 3,729,228 of record NW_012267341.1, read on the forward strand.
AAAGACTGCAGCTTGTCACTCACTGCTGCTTTTATCAGCTGGATTCTGGACCCTATTATGGTAAAACTAGCTAGGGTAGTGTGTGTGCTCTTGGACATGAATCTTAAAATTTTCATTTCATTTCACCCAAATGAAATGCAACTGGAAAGCCCACAAAGGTTAAAGCTTAATGCTAATAAATACTTTTAAAAATTAAATCTTGAACTTAACAAAGACTTTTAAAAGCCTCCCTCCTCAAAGCCACAAGTTCAACAGAAAAGTCATTTGAAGATAATAAAAGCTTCTTCCCTGGTTTGTAAAATATCAATAATCCAATATGTCACAAATATTTAGTCATGGTCTCTTACTTGTTTACATGAGGCAAATAAGATGTTCATTTCTCAAATATCCTACCCCGATTTAAAATCTCAAGAGGGAATAGCTACTTTGAGTGGACCAAAAGTAAAAATTTTAGAACATTTTATGTGAAACAGAGTATTTGTGTTTTAAAACACATTCAAGTGAATTTAAGACCATCAAAATTCCGTAGAAAGTGAGAATTCATGAGACGTAAGTAATTAGAGGATAGCATTTATAGCTGTACTCAAATGGTAGTAGTAGAGGGGGAAAAAAAAGCCCTCTACAATCCCTCTACAAATCTCGGTCCTACCACACCCACACAGAGTGTCTAGCAAAACTCTTCCCACATCCCCACACAGAACTGGCATACAATATCCCACCCCCCTCAGGATAAAAATATTCGACTTGCATTTTGTCTGAGCCACAAATAACACATTGGTATAGCCTAAGCCTGGTACTGTCCACAATATCTCTTTATGTAGGAATAGCAGTAAGCACTTGGGACTGAGAGGCACAAAGGACTCATCTTTAAAACCAACTACTTTGTCTAGCCCTAATCCTCCATCTCAGCAGCATTAGTGACGTCAAACCAGTTTCCATGGCACAGCCAGACTCATGACAACTCTGTTATATCAAGCAGGAGGACAAAATGGGCTGTATTTAATGGCACACAGAACCAAACACCAAAACTAAACCCTGGGTAATTTCTCCTTTTCTGGAGACTTGGGAACAATCCTAAGATTGGAAGGCGCGTTAACCATTTTAACTGAATTCCTGTAATAAAAATTCATGTTACTCATATTTTAGCATATTACCTACTTTGCTATGACAAGCATCCAAACAAACACATCCTGAAACATTCTCTGTGGTGCACCATTCTTAATTTATCACACTGCTTTCTTGCTAATCATTACACAATGGTGTCTCAGCTACTAGAACTAAAATCCTGTTTAAAAAAAAAAAAGAAAAGCAGGGAATACCACTGGCTGATAAGGAAGGACCTTTTCATACAAACATATTTACTTCCATATTTACCTCCCATAAGCCACTTGCACAGGCCTATGAAATTCAGTACCCTGTATCTATATTCTGCAGGGGAAGTCTTTTAGACCTGTGCAATTCTCCATAGGACTCTTTAATTTTTACCTGGATTTAAAGAAACCTTACCAAGCCTTTATTCTACAATGTCCCTTTATTCTGGCAGACTGGTATCATATCCTTGTTCTCACTTCTATAAAAATACTATTGCCTAAGAGAAGTAATAGGTCTATTTGAAATGAACACTGATTCCTGCCTTCCTCAGGAAACGTCAGCACTGCGCCACACTGCAGGTGAGGAGAGGTAATGGGGCACAAATGCTGCCAAGAAGTGAAATCATAGGGTTACTCATAGTATACACAGCTAACTGGACTCAGAGATGGACGACAGGCAAAAGAGAATCTGAGAAAAAGAAGCTTTACATTTCCACTTCATATCAGAGAAGACAGAAGCATGATCCTGCAGGGTCATTATATAGTTATTGTTTTTTTTTTTTAAGCTTTAACTTAAAACTTAAATTGGTGTAGGCAGTTTTTTTTTCTTTTTAAATAGACTCTTAAGAAGAATAGGGAAACATAGCAAAATAGAGTTCCGTGTCAGAAAGGAATTCTGGAACATAGGGTCAGGCATATAATTAGAGCCAGCAATCCAAATACTTACATTTATGCAAATATTGCCTTGTTGAAGAAAGTTTGCAAACATTTAGCACATGAAAGAGAATTACCTGCCCTAAAACACCACAACATGTCATAATTCTACCTTAAGCAATACAATATGAAAAAGGCTATTTTTAGCTTTCCCATGGTTGTTATGGCAACCACCTCCTGGCTCCAGCTGTACACAATGTTTATAATTCCAGGGAAGGAGAAAGAACAAGTTTCTGCTATAATGCAATTATGTACTTTCTACTTGTATGCTAATAATACCTTAGTTTTATAGATACTTGTTTAGTGACAGTCACCTGGCTATAGACTACAGTTCTATATCATCATAGAATCAAAGGCAAAAAAAAAAGCCAACAACAAAGGATCTTTCTGAAAGGCACTGCTGTTACTCAATCAGAATACCAATCCTATGGAAGCTAACCAGAGGAAATAGGCCATTCTAGGCTATGTAAAAAGTGGGTTACAATGAACCCATTTATGATGTGTAAGTAAGACCACTTTCTGAATCTGTTCACCTGTAGTTTTCCTTTCCTCTTGGGCACAGTTAACATTTCTGGCCTCTCATAATTAGTTACCAGCTGACTTCTGCACAATGGAATATGGACAGAAGCAATGTATGCTACTTCTGCGGACGGGTCCAAGAAACCTCCTTAAAAACCATCCTGTATAGCACAGAGGTGCTCAATAAGCATGAAGCTTGCATTCCTGCCTAAGCTGGTCACAGAGGTTTCTTAAAAGAAGTTGAGGTCTTGGTTCCTCTCTTTTCAAAATTATGATTCCTTTGGTCTCTTCCAAACTCAAAGTCATTTTGCAGAGGAAGGACTGTGAAGCCCTACATTCAGCAAGTGACCAAGCTAGATCAAGATGTAAGCCTAGTTCTTTTCAATAGGTTTTCTTTGAAGGCCTCATCACCATTTTGATTTTTCCAGGGGAGGATCAGAGCTTACGTATAATTTTGCACTTCATGCTATTTCAAATGTAAAAACTATACTATACATTTCTCAATAAAAATGAAGGCATCCAGTATATCCTAGTGATACCTAGGTCAAACTAGAACACTAGATGAGGACTGTGGAAATGCCTCTCCCTACATTGGTTAGTCTGACCATCTCTGTTTATTTCATTACATGCCTAACTTCAGCTCAGAGAGGATACACCTTTAAGAAGGCATTCCCGGGAATATCCCAGGAACTCTGTCCACCCCCTCAGAATAGCAGGCAATTGAGTTAGTGGTGGTGACTCAGGCTGGCTTTTTAATCCAGATCTAAAGGAACCACCACAACCTTACAGAGGAAAATAGTCAAAGAGGAAAAGGCCTCCTCCACCAGTGACTCATGCTCCATCGTGTGACTCGCCTGGCACTAAGACCTGGAGCGAGGTTCATTAGTCACTTTAATGAAATTTTGAAAGAAAGGATTCTCCGTATAAGTAAGAATGAGGAATCCACAGGGTTTGTGTGTGAGCGTGTGACTCACCTTTCTACCATGCCAGGCAGCACCAATCGTGTCACCTGCAAAAGAGAAAACAAAAACATTCGTGATCACCGAGGACACAGGCAGAGTGAAGAAAGGCCACCCACACAAGAGAGAAGGACTCACAAAACCACTCAGCTGGTACCGACAGCAGTTTATTTGATATACTCTGTATAATCTGGCCATGTCAAGAGTACATAAAAAGGAACCAGATAAAAATATTAGAGATAACTCTGGGAATGCTCGGTGAACTTGTCTAAAATTAGCCTTGCTGGAAACATAAAGACTTGGCACAGTGATCTTCAAGTAAGAACAATTTTATGGAGTGGATGCTTTGTCAGAAAAAGGACATTCATTACCAGCTATGACAATATCCTTCCCACCAAGGATTATTCAAATAATCTTTTCTGGTCAAAATAAGCCTTAAACAAAATGACATAAAATGACATATTGGCAGATAGCAAAGATATCTTTCATATTCATTTCTTTGATTGAACCAATTGGTCGTGAGTGAAACTCATCCCCTTAAAGACAGTTTAGGTTATCTGTGGTCTCCAATGAAAAAAATGCCACTTGCAGTTTTGTTGGCCAAATTCACATAGTGATTAAAGGGAAAAAAAAGGTACTGTTTTGAGATGTTAATCAAGAAAAGTTAGAAGTCCTCTGGCTCAGCCAAGATAACACCATTTTGAGTACTGACACTGAAATATGAATTCCTGACTCCTGGACTGCATCTGTCTCTTAGAAACAAATGGTACTTTGTCAAAACAATGTCTGAATGCCTACCAAGCACAGAATTGAAAGCTTTCTATCTTGGGTATTATATATTAATTAAAATGCACAATTTTCTGATGAGAATATTTTCCTTAGAATGAATCTGAAGAAAAAAGAGTTCATCCAGACTTTTTCCAGGTCAACTCTGATATGGAGATGAACATTATCTACATAGAGGATATCTATGCAGAGCAGTCATACACTGTCCAGTGAGGACATGAGCTCCAGCTGACATTGTGTCATCAAACCAAAGCCTAGAAAGATAATTATTCACTTCAACAGAAAAGCATGTCTACAAAGCATGAGCAATCATTTCAAGAATATATGGATTCATTCAATTCTTCTGACCCAGATGAAAATAAAGAGAAACTGTAAGAGCCAAATAGAACCAAAGCTTCCTATCTTTCTCCCCTTTTTACATACAAATCTGTTGTATGTATGTGTATGTGTGTGAGAATGAATTTATCATTCTTCATAGAATGGTGAGGCAGAGGTTGTCAATTGTTCCCCAACATCTACTCTTTCCTTCATACACTGCAACTCAAACTTTAGTTGGGCATATGGTCTCTTTCCTACCTTACTGCTCCCTATTAATGAACACATTTTCTACAACTTCTCTTGCAGCTGCATATGGTCTACGCTACATTCCATTTGAATACACGCAACTTCTTGGTCATTTTCCATTTCCATTTCCTCTTGCTGGTGGCTAAACATATGCTGGAAGGAGCTAGGTGAGCCATTTTAAGCCCAAGGTAAATGCCATGTGCTTAACAGTGGTGGAGAAGCAGGATAATCAGACTATCTATACAGCTTTTTTTTAATCTGAGAAACAAATTTCTATTTTGTTAGCCATTGTTGTATCCCTGTTTTAGGAGACAAGTCAATGTTATTTTCATTCGTTCTGCAGTGTTGGAGATGGAACGCGAGGCCTCGCATCCTAAGCAGGCACTCTACGACTGAGTCAAACCATCACCCCTTAATCAATATTCTAACTAATAATGATGACTGATGATATGCTGAAAAAGACTAATGTTAACATTTTAACACACACACTAAAGGACAACCAAACAGGCTCAATGTTTTACAGTTGTTTTTGTTTTGTTGTTTTTGATGCAGGTTCTGGGGTTTGGTCTTAGGGCCTGGGCACAGTCCCTGAACTTTTTTGCTGAAGGCTAATCCTCTACCACTTGAGCTACCACTTTTTGGTGGTTAACTGGAGATAAGAGTCTCATGGACTTTCCTCCCCAGGCTGGCTTTGAATTAGATCCTCAGATCTCAGACTCCTGAGTAGCTTGGATTACAGGTATGAGGCTCTGGCACCCATTAGCTTATTTTACACTTTTTTAAAAACACAGTTGTATTTTTTCTCTTTTCCAGATTCAGTTGGCCCAATTCATATTGTATCTATTGTACTGGAATTTTAACGAAACTCAGCAGAACTAAGTTAAAGAAAAAGTTCATTTTTGAGTTTATCTATTCTAGGGAGTGACCTTCTCTCTCCTTCTCAAATGAAACAGTAACTTTCAAGTTATTTCCTAAGATTGGTCTATATAACCACTGAATGCTAAAGTAAATGTGACATGACCTTTAACTAGTCCCTCATTTACAGAGTCTTAATGTATTAAATAAAAAAGTTTTCTACATTTCATGGTATTATAGTCTGAATCTCAAATGAGGTAGTATGGACCTAGAACAGGGCATGTCACAGAAAATGTCTGATCAAAACTGGCATTTCCTCCTGTCAACCTGGAAATCCTTTTAGGATGTAGTAACACTAAGTACCTGGTCCTACCTTATATCCCAGACAATACAGAGCCAAACAATGACACATTTTGAGATCATCCAGTTCAACTCATCACACAGAAGGTTCTGGACAGTTCTATCAATATGTAAAAACATCTAATTTGGAATCTTTTGGGGGTAATGGAATTATTCTAAGATTAGACTGCTAAAGATTAGATTTGCTAAAAATCATTGAAGATGAATGTTATGGTTTATACACTGGTTCTAAATAAAGTCTTTAAAAATTGCCTCAACAATCATGGACAGAATTAAAGAACTGAAGTCACAAAATATAGTTGATGTTACTTTATCAAATCAAGGAGATAAAAGAGCACTGTAAATGCTCTATGCATATCAACTTTCAGCTTGAAGCAACATGATGTAATAAAGTGCCTTTTTTCATATTCATTTGAGGAGTGTTATCTTCAGACATTAAGATGGGTGATAAGAACACACACACACACACACACACACACACACACATACACACACACACACACCCCAAACCTACAACCCTTATCCCCAGTATCCAAAACAGGTATTTAGTGAATATCTCATTACTGAATAATAGTTCGAAGCAGACAGAGGGCACTGTTTTTGTTTGTTTGTCGGTCATGGGGCTTGAACTCTGGGCCTGGGCGCTGTTCCTCAGCTCTTCAGCTCAAAGCTAGTGCTCTAACACTTGAGCCACAGCACCACTTCTGGTTTTCTGGTGGTTTATTGGAGATAAGAGTCTCATGGACTTTCCTGCCCGGGCTGGCTTTGAACTGTGATCCTTAGATCTCAGCCTACTGATTAGCTAGGATTACAGGTGTGAGCCACCAGCACCCAGCGAGGGTACTGTTTTTAGGAGGAAGGTTATATCTAGTAATCAGGTAGAGTTTGGAGGTATGTTTCAGTTAAGTTAAAAAAGAATTGTTCACTACACAAAAAAATTACAGAAGAAAAAATGTAAAAGGGCAAACAGTGAAAAATCATAATGCATGCTATAGTTGCTGCATTAAATTAAAAAAGACTATTTACTGGATGGATAAATTATACATAAGAAGTAAAAAGTATGTGCACTGTTAGATATGTCATACAACTTGCCTTTACACAAAATACAGTTTTAATGCCAATAAAACAGGCATATCAACAGCTGTAGAATTTTATTGAAAAGGATACACTGTATGCATCCTTAACAGTATCTGTAACTTTTTATTTCGCATACCTCACAAGGGAATTATCATGATAGCTAATATGTTATAAAGAAGCCCTAGAAACATATTGCAAAAAGAAGCTACTATTTCACTCCCTAAAGCCCTAAAGTATCCCAAAACAGAATGAGGGAAGAGGAGAGTAATAATAAAATGTTCATGTATGTGTGTACATGTGTATTTATACTAAGGAAATGAGACTCGTTAACTGCAAGGCTAAATGGAGATCTGAAAGGGTAGCTAGTGCCTGTTAAGCTCTGCTATACAAAAGATAAAGAATGAGTTTTGTGGGCTGGGAAGGTGGCTCAGTGGTAGAGTGCCTTGCCTTGCATGCATGAGACCCTAGGTTTGATTCCTCAGCACCACCTAAGCAGAATAAAAAAAAAAAGCTGGAAGTGGTGCTGTGGTCAAGTGGTAGAGCACTAGCCTTGAGCTGAAGAGCTGAGGGACAGCATCCAGGCCCAGAGTTAAGGCCCCATGACCAACAAAATAAAACAAAAACAAAAAAAAGAATGAGCTTTGTAGGAAGTGATTAATTCTGGAGGGCTATTAGGAAAGACCAGCAAGAATTTAACTTTTGGGAAAATACAAATGTGAGCAATGGGAGTTACCTTCTCTTTATACCATGTCATCTATTAAATGTTTCTTTCTTAAACTTCAAAAATTATCTAGAAAATGATCAGAGACAAAGGTAAGCCCTGGAAGATAGGATCATATTTGCAAAATTGTATCAAATACATGCTAAACATTAAATATCTTCTTGATGATCTTATGTGCATGGATATGATCAAAATATATCCTTTATAAATTGAACAAGTTTTCATAACAAGAAACATGGCTTTTAATATCTAGCTATATTTAAGACCAAGATAAACTTGTTGAATCCTTAATGATCAAATGCTCCAAAAGACACAAGTCCTTTTGTGTAAAAGTTAAATTCTTCTTATAGCTCATTAGCTTTTTCTTTTAAATTCTGACTAGAAATTATTCTCCTTGCCATAAAATGGAACATCTTTTTTTTTTAAAAAAGCAATCTGTCAAATAGTAATAACATTGAAAAGCCTAACAAAAGTTGATTTGAAACTTGTATACTTTTATAAAATTGATTAATGCTTTCATCTATGCTGAAATTATCTTTTCTTCTAAGCAGATTGTAAGCCATAAATTCAATTTCAAAGCTTCTTTGAGTATGTGTGTACAAATCATTCCCAACATCCAAACACATAAGAGAGATTTTTTTTCATGTTCACACTAAATTCTCATCAGTAACTTATTCTTTGGCTATTTTAACTAAGTTGCTAATATTCTCATTTTGTTTTGTGTGCATAGACTAGTATCTTGATCTAGTTCTTTATACCAATACATGAAGCATTGCTGTGAAATCTCACTACACATCTGAACCCCATTTCACAGCTCACAAGCTGTTTCTGGAATTAATGCAATATGCTAATTTTTGGGCATATGCAGGTGATAATTACTGTATCAGTAATTTTTTGTTTCTCTTTATATAGTTCTAAAATAGTATTATCCTAAATTGTAAGTTCAGTAGTTATGAATACTAAACAAGTAGAAGTAAATATGACTTGTATACTTGTTTTCTTCCACAGTGAAATGGTTTCCAAAAGTGCATCACAAACAATTTTAATTCAGTTTTCCCCAAGTAGGTAAAAGTTGCCATGATAGTAATTCTACAAGAGTTTAAATCTTTGCAGGAAAAACAAAGTTTTTTTCTTTTGTTTTGCTTTTTGAAAACCTCTTTCCCTCTCTCCCTCCCCCCCCTCCCCTCTTCTCTCTGTGCTGATACTAGGGCTTGAACTCAAAGGTTAGGCATTGTTCCTTAGCTTTTTTTCAAACTCAAGGCTAGCTCAACCACCTCTGATGTGCGTGTGGTTAACTGGAGATAAAAACCTCATGGAGTTTCCTGATCAGGCTTACTGGGAACTGAGATACCTCAGATTTCAGCCTCTTGATCGCCTAGGATTACAAACATAAGCCAGGAGAACCCACTGTGTTTCCTATTTATATAATTTATATTATAATTAAATTATAATTTATAATTTTAGTGACAATCTGGGCCATTAATCTTTACCCCCCCCACACACACAAAAGACATACAATGGAATGGATAAGTCGACATATATCACACTTTGATATGGTTTCATTTTATATACATGCTGGCCTTAAATTATGCAAATATACAACAATTAATGAATATGTTTATGGCATTTAGAATTCCCTTGGGGGACACCATATAGTGAATTTCAAGAGTGACATATTTAGTGGTACAGCTATGAATATTCTGGAATAGCTATGTATATTCTGTCTGGGAACAAATTCAAGAAGTTCATGTAGTTCATACAAAAATCAAAACCAGTATTACTAGATCAGTTAGTTGACATACATAACAAAAATGTACTGGCTGACCTAGAAAATCCTTGAAAATATATTAAAATAAAGCCATCTGTGGTTTGGATTACATATGATTTATTTTTTTTTAGTGTTCATGTATCTTTCTCATATTCTTGGCAACCAATCTGCATTACTTTTATGAGAAAACCCACAACCTTCTTTTTCTTAAAAAAATACCCAAATATGATTTTTTTCTTTCAAGACTTTTATTTTTGTAGCTTGCAATATTAAAAATGGATACAATACAAATGATTTTTGTAATCATGTAACTGTTACCACAGTGTTTTATTTTCTTTTTGAAAGAGTAAGGAAAACATTCCATGCTTATAAACAAAGACATAAATATGAAGTTAACTGTAATGTAAGATTCTTTAATAAATTAATAAAACCTATTTCACCATTATATGTAAAAAGGGAATAAAGGGTAACACCTTGCCACAGAACCTAGGAAAGCCCTAAGAATCCAGGGCATTCACATATAAAATTAGAACAACACTAAAGTCCACCTCTACCAGCATAAATCAAATGGATCTGAATTTCAGCAAGTTAAAAATGAACTTACATAATTTAGAAGGAAATGATTCCTCACATTCAAAAACCTAAAATAAGTTTTCAACTGAAATAATTAATAATTAAAAAAACATATTATAATTGTGAAAGGAATTAACAGCAACATTTACAATGCCTGTTTTGGAGAAATTAAATGGAAACTCCACTGGAAGTCAAACTACAATGATACAGCACACATTTTCTTCAGCAAACTGTGTAATTTAGGCTCTGTAGAAGTGAGAACACAACTTAATTAGAAATTCTTAGAATCTCACCTGTCTGGCTAACAGAATATTTACTGCCCAGGGGGTGGGAAGCATAATTAGATAAAGATTTTGGAGTGCTTTGAGATCTCCAAGTATTGTTTAATTTTTCTTTTTATTAATGTTTAAGTACTTATGGAAGTTAAGAGTAATTCTCTGCCATTTTTCCATATTACTTAACCTGAAATTCCACCCCATGCCATTAAACACAATTGTTCCTTTTGAAATAACTTCTACTTTGATCTATATTTAAATAATGTAGCAAAAGAACTTCCTAGAACAGAGGGCTGCATGCTAATAGTAATGAATCTAAAGCTATAAAGTCTAAACAAACTTTTTTCTAAAACTGAACATATCATCATGTGTTTTCCAAGTTTAGTATACTGACATATATGACGTGCTTCCTCTACTTAAATTCTTCTGAAATGCGCTGACTTCTCAACAGTGACAGTCCTTGGGAGGAGAAAATTATTCCTAATGTTCTCAAGAAGATTTTTACATCTCCTCCCATATACAAGGCATCTGTCCTATCCAGTAGCTGCACACTGATCTGTAAAGAACATTAGAACCCCTTTACAACAACTCCATTTTGAAAGAAGACTATGGAGGGAATGGGTGCCATGCAGTTTGATAAGCCTGCCATGTTGTAGTTATGCCTGAAGCAGCTTATTCCTATGAGCCCCAAAGGGCTAAAACGTATGCAATAATTTGAAACATTTTTAGGAGAATGAAAGCTGATTTCAAAACAGTTTAAGGGACTCCAGATATTAACTTTGGAATGTCTTCATCTAGTAAAGCCCTCAGTGGAAAATTGGTGGTGAAGGTCATCCTTATCCTCTACTGTCCTAGTTTCCTAATGTTGTTAACTTAAATCCTGGGAGTAAGGTGCCAGGATGCATTCTTAGCAAAATTCCTAAATTAAACATAATTAGAACACTGAGAACAAACTGCTGTCAGGGGTATCCACGCTAATGCAGGGCTCCCCCTACTGGTACTGTGTCACAAGCCAGAGGCAAATCTATGTGGGGAAAAGCACACAAATGCTTCAGTACTTTTTATCTAGCTCTATTCATTCAAACATGCATCATCTACACCTCAGGAAGGGAACAGCATTACACACTTCTGTGTAAGTGACATACAATAAATATACTATGGCAGAGAAGAAAAAAATAGCCTTTTGAAAGCGTGTGGGCCACAGGCAGCTCAGCCCATATTGTACTCATCTGAAAAGGTATGGTGTATCTATAGTCCTATTTTAATTTCAGAGGAATGGAAAATGACCTGAATACCCATACCTTCCCCACCCCCCTGCATTCACACATGGACTCCTAATCCTTATTAATATGATAGTATAAGAAGAAGAGTCTTTTGGAGATTAATAATTATATTATCTCCCCTTCATGATATAAGAGGGCTTGAGGAATCAAGTTTACCTTTTTTTTTTTTTTTTAATCATGACAGAACATACCAGAAAAGCTCCATGTAAGAGGAATAGGGCCCTCATCAGACATTGAATCTGCTGGCACCAGGCCCTTGGACTTTTCAGCCTCCAGAATTATAAGAAATAAATTCTGGTTCTTTATAAGTCACCCTATCTAAAGTATTTTTGTTACAGAAGCCCAAATGAACTGAGACAGGATTGATTGAGTCAAAGCTATTCTAACCCCTTAAATCTATTAAGCAGCTGTTCTGTTTGAATAAAAAAGTACTAGGAGTCACCTAGAAGATGAACTCACACTCAGATGCCTAGAATGGCCACGTAAGTACTGCGCAAGAGTGAAGTACGGCATACAGCAGGGACTAGCAAGGACTGAAAGGATCAAGTGAGGACAGGCCGAAGAGCCTAGCACACTCAAATCCTGTCACTGTGGCCATGTAAGAGTTGAAATCTGTGTTACTTGATTTTCAGATTTTTCTTGAAAGAATCTAAAAAATCTAGGTATATGATTTCCTCACTTTTTAAAAGTTATCGTTAAGTAGTTGTACAAAGGAGGTGCCATTCAACAAAGCTGTTTATGAATACAATGTCTTGATCAATGTAATCCCTTTCAACATTCTCCCCAATCCCTCTAACCCACTCCCAATTTCCTAATTTTGAAAATGAAGCCAACCAAAATACATTGAGAAAGCCATATCTTATCTACAAAACCACTGGTTTCTCATCCTTGGCCAGGAAAGAGAAAGGGAACCCATTTTTGGCTCATATTATTTCTGGCACCCACCTTCAACCCTAAGAAGATATGATTTCAAGCCCTTATTTTAGGAAGTACTAAATTAATATCCTCTGCTTGAAACTATTCTTCCGTATTCCCCAAGAAAGCAAGTATCGAGACTCAGTGGTATTTCACTATCAGTGGAGGTTGCTCATAAAGTTTATTTAGAATTATACTCCCACCCATTTCCTTCTCCACTCTAAGAAAGGCAATGTGGAAAGTCTGAACATCCCCCCTGTTTATTAGAAGTTTTCTGAGAGGTTTAACTGTTGGAACGGCCGCTCCCTAGCTCTACACTTACTGAACAAACCCAGTAGGAGACACAGGGATGAGAAGTGAGGGAAGAAATGGTTTTCCCTCTCTGCTGCTGGCAGTTCAGGTAATAATACTGTTTGAAACAATGCTCATCACTGAAAGGTGTGATGAGTCCTAAAATTATGATTGAAGAAATCAAAGAAAAATGTAGCAGGGAGGAGGAAGGCAACCCCAAATTTGACAGATGTGAAGCAACCCCAAATCAGAAACAAACTAGTTCTATTTTTATCTTTGGATTGATAAGGAACGTAGTGTGCAAACTGTTTGAAATAGCCCTCTGTTTGCCTGCATCTGGAATTGTGGTACTTCTTCCATTTTCCAGGATTTTCCCAACAGTAATCAATAACATTCAACAGTTTCATTTGCAAACTCTTTCAGTATTCTATGTTGGAAATCCCTCAGGTATAAAACAGGTACTATTTTAGAAGTGTGTATGGTTCAATAGAGGTTTAATTACCTCTAAACTCTTTTCTGGAGTGAAGGATGTTCTTAATGGGAATTATAATTTAACTAAGATTTTGGCCACAGAATATATAAAGCAAAAAAGCCCCAGTTGGTAGGACTTCTCTTTCAATTTGAAACTGATCTAACTGCCATATCGGTTACCTACATAGAACTTCCACATTACTAAACTGCTCTATGGGGAACAAGGATAAGACTGAATTTATCCTTAGGGGATTTGAGAGCAAAAGTGGGAGAGCAGGCAACAAGGTTTCTATCATCCCTGGTAAGGCCTAGTTAATAAGCCAGTAAGAGGGAAGAAAGAAATAAACCTAAATTATTGGATAAGATTAAAAAAGGAAACAAATGGATGGAATCAAAGAGCCAAATGGCCTGGGAGACTGTTTACAATTAAGCATCAGGGGGTCTAAAAAATACTCTGGTATTTCTTCTTCAATTTTCCCTGGGACCACATCACCATCACTTTAGTGGCAGCCTTCTTTTCCTTTGACTTCAAGGTATTTTACTTTTATTATTCCTATTGGAATGTGGTACTTAAGTGGTTTTTATCATCATGTGACCTAGTCCCTCACTATGGAATCATGTGGACCTGAAGGAATGTCCAGTTCATGGTGAAGCAGAGAGCTTATAACAAGAGACCGAGGCCCTACTTAGGCCGGCACACATGTCCAAATTAGGGGCACAAGAGTCAAATTAGGGTAAGCTGATATTCTACAATCTTTTTTGGTATTCTCCTTAGTCAGTTTGGTGAGAAGATAAATCTTAGACCAACCTGACGGTGAGAAGAGGCTGTTCTCTTTCTCATAGAATCTTTTTAATACATTTATTGTGGCTTGGGGCTAGAGATACTCACGTCCTAGTTACCCTGATGTCTAGCAACTATAAAACCTTCTAAGATTCTGTAGCCAGACAAGTTTTCATCTGCTTTTAAGTTACCCCTGGGCTCCCAAAAGCCATTGCTACTGAAAATGTGGTTCTAGTGCTGGCAATATACTACACTCAACTAAAGAACAATAGATTAAGAATCCTATAGAGCAAATGGTAACATCATGAGAGTCCTAAACCTGTGGTTGTCACATATAAACCTCCCCTAAGGTGAAAACCTGCTTTTCAGTAGAAATAAGATAAACACATTTACCACAAAATACACAATGGCATGGTACTCTGCCACTAGAACTCTCTAAAACATTCATCAGGTCAAATCTCATTTCTATGTTCAGGCTTTCTATGGCTCATGGTCTTCTTGAGTACCTCACAATCCTGTTCTAAAGTAGTTCACCATTGTATATCACTTGTTTCCAATGCTCCAGTGAAACCATTTCATGTATGAATGGTCGCTAGTCAACTGTGTTACAGTGGTGAAATAACACACTAATCCTATCTATAGTATGGAAAAATCCAAACTTTCTTCCAGATATTTAGTGATTCCATAAACCAAGATTTTTGCATTGCTTTCATTAAAAGTATATATCGCAACCCAGAAACTGGTGGCTCATGCCTGTAAGCCTAGCTACTTAGAAGTCTGAGATCTGAGGATCATGCTTTGAAGCCAGCCTGAACAGGAAAGTTTGTGCGACTCTTACCTCCAATATATAACCAAAAAAAGAAAAAAGAAAAAAAAAAAAGCCAGAAGCAGAGCTGTGTCTCAAGTGGTAGAGTACTAGCCTTGAGCAAAAGAAACTCACAGACAGTACCCAGTCTGTGAGTTCAAACCTCAGGACTGGAACCAAAAAAAAAAAAAAAGCCAAAGTGCATTATCACAAAAGCAGATTAAAACTGGGATTTATATTAAAGAAATTAAGGGATGATTATTTGGCTTAATGAAGAAGTATTTTAAATGAGAAAGTCATAAAAAATCTAAACATCTGTCCAGTTTTTCTGTTGATGACACTTGCCATCAATATGGCTCACAGATATTTAAGAAATTAGCATTTGTCTTCATGAAGCCATCTTATGGGAATAAGATGTAATGTGAAGGAGAAAAGGAATGAAGAGGAGGGAGAAGCATTGTATAATTTATCAAGGAAAAGTATGGCATTTTCATTTCATCCTAATATTTTGAAGAGCAAGCTACATTAAAGTGCTGTTGGATTGTGCTGTTTCATTCAGGGCAGCCATCAGCATCGGCTGGTCTTGAAGCATGGATGTGATGTGATCACTGGCAGCACATACTGATGTGTGCTCAGATGCTGAGTGAAGGACACAGTCTGGCTCTGGAGCACAGCAAATCAACTAGTTCTCCCAGATTAAGGGCAAGACCTACACCTTTTACCATTAGTTTTCTGTAGATGGCCAGTCAAAATAAATATTCTGGGAGAGAGAGGAGTCCAGCATTTTTAAAATTATGCTAACATGTAAGTTTAGACAAACATATGTTATAGAAGAAAATACTGGTAGATCTGGAATAAAAACCTTATACAATTTATCAATTGGAGACAAATATGTACCTAGTGAAATAAAATTTAAATACTTGGATATATTGGGTATATCTATCTATCTATATCTCACAATTGGATATATTTACAAAAAAATCTTCAAACAGCTTTGCGTTTAACAATAACAAGAACACTGATATTTTGGGGGACCTTCGTGTGATCTGAATATTGGTTCTAAGAGGCTGATACACATTACTTTAATGATCAGTTCTTTGAGATAAAGAGAATTATCATCATCTTGAAACTGCCTGAAGCACAGAGGTTAAGTAATTTACCAAGGTCCAACACAGAGAGTAAATGGTAGTTATTTAATTACATTGAACTTCACACAGATTATTAAAGGATGATTACAGTTATGCAAATATGCTAAGGAAAATGCCTTTAAAACTACACACATGTATTCCTATTAACCACATTCAAAAGCCTTAGCTTTGTGCATGCAAGTCTTGTTCCAAAGCTTTTCATGGTTTCACTTGCTACTCATTTACCTTACCAATCTTATGTGTAAAAAGTCCCTATAATAATAGTAAAGAAGATACAGTGAGAGTGATTATTTGTTTTACAAAATTACTTAACATTTTTCTACATAATTCATGAGGTTCTGTAACAAATATTCATGTTAAGAAAATGAATACACCTAAAATACATACAGCATGTAGGGTAAAGTATAGTAATACTAGGTTCTGAAGTTAATATTAAACATGTAAAATCACAGATTTTCTCAGGACATAAAGACACCAGGAGATATTTTCTTTAAACATTCATAGTAGAGAAAACTACCAAGATTATGTCATAAAGTAAAAATTATAAATAATTCTTATTTATATTTATTTGACCAAGTTTAATAGTTTTGAATGCTTCTTTATTTCCTTATAAAGAACTAATATATGGGTTACTAAAAATGTATCTGGCTTTTTGTGAAGTATTCAATTTTAAAGTATCTGCCCCAGTCCATAAAAATTCTAACCTCAGGTAATATTGTATTATTTTTCACTATTCTGGTACACACATACACACACAAACACACAATTCTGGTGTATATAAAAGAGTGGTAACTTTTCGTAGTTATTGTTTAGAAAAACAAGTAAAACCAGTTTTGCTATTTATATGTGATAGCAGATACTTGTATTGTCTTTCTATGATATGTGTCATGGATATAACACACACTTAGTAATGAGCACTAGGCTGATTATTATATGTGGCTAATAGAAAAAAAAATCACTCTCATTATAGTCTTCTACTCCCCATAAAAGTGCCATGCCTTGTCACAACATTTAAGTTATTAGTTTAAATGGATTACAGGGAAGACAAAATGAAAACAATTTATCAGTGATGAACAGGGGGGATTAGATGAAGTTAATCAATCTACAGCCTAGGTTAGTTTTCACTGTCTCAGTACCAACCACAATGCTTCACACAGAAGACTGAAATATATGCTTACTCTAAACAAGAGTTGACTCAAAGTGAACCAACTGACTATGTATCAATGTTTGTAACTAAGACCAAAAAAGGATGAGACTTATAAAGAGCTACTTACCTTACAAACAGAAAGAATATTTGTATTTATCAGTTTCTTGATAGTCTGCAAAACAAAATGATAGTTTTGTATAGATACAATGATGGAAATCACACACACACACACACACACACAGATAACATGAAAAACAAGTTGGAATGTTGGAATGGAGCGATAGATTTTACTTTACTCTAGTGCTATAGTATTTTTCTAACAAAAACATCTATTCAGCTAGTATGCAAGTAAAATTTGGAAGTGAAAGACACATTAAATTTAAAATAAATAAAATGCTTTTGCAATTTCCTCTCTGCTAATATAGACAGTAGAAATGGTTAAATCTAAGATTTTCAATTGTTTTAAAAGTTTTACATGGTCCTCCAGTGATATGCTTTCCTAATCTAAGGATTATGAATGCAGCTTTCATTCTGGCAGAGCTGATTTATTTGAATCAACCATGTTACTATAGATTAATATATTTATAACTTTTAAACTGATGTTGAAACTCCCAATAGTTAAATAGAGCTGTTCTGATACAATAAAAAATAAAACTAGATGTTGGATAATGGTGGCTCATGCCTGCAATCTTAGCTATTATGGAAGATGCTGAGATCTGAGGATTTCAGTTCAAAGCCAGCACAGGCAGGAAAGTCCATGAGATTTTTATTTCAAATTAACTACCAGAAAACATGAAGTAGAGTTGTGGCTCCAAGTAGTAGAGCACTAGCCTTAAACACAAAAGTTCAGGGAAAGTGCTCACCCCCTGAGTTCATGCCCCATGACTAACAAAAAATAAAAATAAATAAAACTAGAGCCAAGCACCTGTGGTTTACACTTACAATCCTAGCTACTCAGGAGGTTGAGATTTGAGGATTGGGGTTCAGAGCCAGCCTAGGCAAGAAAGTCCATGAGATTCTTATCTTCAATAACTACTTAGAAAAAGCCAGAAGTGGCTCAAGTGGTGGAGCACGAGGCCTTGTGTATAAAGAAGCTCAGGGACAGTGCCCAAGCCCCGAGTTCAAGTCCCAGGACCAGGAAAAAACAAACAAACAAAACAAAATCTCACTAGAGCTATTATTGATCTTGGCACCATATGAAACTATAAATATTTCTCAATCAATCTTTCCAGCACTCCTATGAAGTTATTTGTTCTTTCAGTGAGGAAACTGAGGCAAATATGTCTAGGCCCATTCTAGACTAATTCAAGTAATAAGGAGAAAAGCAAGTGCATGAACCTCAGGCAGCTGAACTCCAAGGCCTCTCTGTATGTATCACTACACCACATTGTTTTCATTAATGTTTGCATGTATTGTATGTGTTCAGAAAATAAGCAAAGAAAAACTCACATTGTCCAAGTCAGGAACATCCAAAAAGTACTCAGGATACTCATATGACATTCCCACGTTATTCACTGAAATGAAATGAGATCATTAGATGACTAACTTACATATTTAAAACCTTTATTGAAATAATGAAATTTAAGCTATATAGACTAAAATGTACGTATGATTCAATGTATGTATTTTTAAATGTCTGCTATAACCTTTCCCCCACTTTTCTGTCCATCTTTAAAAGCATAGTTCAAACATCTCTTCTGACTGAGACTTTGTCTCTACTTATCATCTAATCCCTGTCAAGAAGACTTCTACTTAACTCTCACTTCCCACAGCTCCTTGGGTGATGTGTATTCACCTTCTATAATACAGCAAACTTTTTTTTTACATCTTAGATTTTCACAGTAGAGGAAACTAGAAACTTGAGTTCTAGTTACAGCTATTCCAGAAAAATGTGTGACCTAGAATAAGTCACACACAATATGCATCTTTGTTCATCCCTAATTGACAGGCTATATGGTTACATAATACATATTTATTGTACATTTTGGGGGCAAGACATTTGCTGCCAGGCACTAGAAAAAGCAAAAGGAAAAAGACAGCTTCCATACTGTGGAACTTATAATCTAATGGAAAGAAAAAGGCAGTTAATTAAAAGAATGAAATTGTTATTTCATCACATTGAAGACCCATACCTGAAGAGTCTGGCTTTATCTGAGAAATGTGGGCAATCAAGAGAGCAAGGTCAGACCAAATGCCTCTGATAACTCATCCAAAGGCTAAGGTTATATCTTAAGTTTTCCTTGATTCCTTACTTAATAATTACCTAATGCAAGGTTGGGGCAATACGTAAGGCTAATTGACACAATATGAATAGATTTATATATAGTTAGGCCTAAGTTTTTCTAGTACTCAGATATCCTGTGGTTTTTCTCTAGCCCTAGAAAAGCAAATCCCAAGTAACTTTTTTTTTTTGGTGCTATTACTGGGGTTTGAACTCAGAGTAGTCTGGGCACTATCCTTTAGCTTTTTAGCTCAAAGCTGTCACTCCACCATTTGAGCCACAGCTCCACTTCTGGTTTTTAGTCTCATGAACTTTCTGCTCTTGCTAGCTTTGAAGGGAGAGCCTCAAATCCTAGCCTTATTAGTACTCATGATTATAGGCATGAGCTACCAGTGCCCTGGCTAGGAACATGAATTTTTTAAAATCTCTGAATGTACCTATCTACATTTGATTACCACAAAAAAAATCTCTTAAACAGTCTCTATTATTATCTGTTTTGTACATTAGAAACTGAAGTATATAGCAGTTAAATAACTGCCCAAAGTCATAAAGGAAACTGAGAATACAGGAAATTTGGTTCTTAACTACCACATTATAGTCATCAGATGCCTTCATCCAGAATTCAATTCAGGAAAATATCATTAATAACTGAATAATAAATAAAAATCTAATAATAAGGTTTAATAAAACTGAAGTATTAGAAAAAAGAAAGGTTTCAATTGCAAAAAGATAATAAAAATAATGACCAGTCTGCTAAAGATTAAGAGGCATTGTGCCAGATAAACCTTACAGGAGTAATAGTAACTTTTTCAATAGACTAGCAAGATTAGCAGGCCAAAGGAACTCAACAATGGTTTTATAGTTAAGGCTGGTCACTGGGAGCCTTGAGTCTTTAAATTTAACTTGCAAAATTCAGTCAGGATGGCTTATAAAAGATCACTAACATCTGTTTGAAAATATGAAAGCAAAACATGATGGGAAAGCAAACCGTGCTTAATTAAAATTCACATCCATCTTGATAGGAGTAGAATCTAAACACAATAACAGAAGTCCAAATTCATTTTATTTTGTTCAGTAAGTTCTTCTTCCACCAGGGGTCCTAACAATCAAATCTCTGCTAATAATCAAATCAAAACTAGCTAACAGTAAGGTTTTATGTCCATTAATGTTTGCTTTCAACATTACAGAATTAAAAAGGATGAATCATTATTTAAAGTATAACTATAAGGAATATAGTCTATGTATTATATATAAGGTCAGTTCAACCTAACAGAATCTTCAGGAAAGATTTAGCTAGATTGGAACATTTGTTATGATTTTTTTTAAAACATCATCTACAGCAAATTCCATCTCCCTTAACTAGTTCATATCTAGAAAACTTTCCAAAAGTTTCTTCCTATGGAAGTATTCATTCTATATTCCAAACCGCTAAAGAAAAATAAATAATTATAAATCTTAAAATTCACAGATGGTGTGTCTTTTTGCTTTTGTTTTAAATCTGAGAACTTTGCAAGTAGCACAGTGGAGCTAGGAAGCTCATGGATAATTAAGCAGGAAAGTGTTCTTCTAGACAGGTGGCATTAACTGGAGTCTTCTGATGGTCTCTGCTAATTGAGCAAAGGAAGCTATCAATGCTGTCTTGAATAGACAATAAAAATGTATAAACACAACTCCATAAAGCAAACGAACAAACACTGAGAGCTTCAGTCCAAAGCAAGCAATAGTAGCTTTTATAAGTATAAACACAATGTTAAGGTTAGAATTGGCCTTTCAGGGCATCTACTCTATTGTATGAAGAGAAATACACTCAAGAGTCACAGTGGTCGTTTATCCTATAGTGGGCATCAGGACTTCTAAATACCTTCTTGCTTTATTGGTTGCACCTTTTACTAGTGTACCATCTTTCCCTAAGAAGTAATTACTTCAGAATGTTATTACTTAATAGTATAGAAACATAAACAACTGTTGCCCTTACTGGCGCTCAGAAAAACAATACTCCAAAATAGGGTGTCTTGAAATGCTGATAATTTTAAAGGCATTTGGAGATCAGCAGATTCTGGACAAGGCTTTTATCTGAAGTTCCCTTATCTAATTGAAGACCAGATTCACCAAAGAAGAAAACAACTGCCTTCAATCTTCTTACTGAAATTTCATTAACCAAGGAAGATTAAACTCGTATCACAGAGGAGACTAACAAATATCATACGTACATCCTAGAGAAACTCTTTCCTAGGTCACTCTCTGGGTTTAGTTACTTCCCCTAAAAACCTCTTACCCTACCCCTCTAAAATGGCCTAGATTATCCATGTCTCCCTCCTCGATAAAAAGGGTACTCAGGCTTCAACCATCCGGTTCTTTATTTGAATTTTATATTTTGTGTGGCTCTCATGCACATACGCTTGTCAATAAATGTGTTTGCTGTTTCTCTTGCTACTCCATTATTATTAATTTATTTCAGTTGTCAATGATCAGACTTTCAGAGGGAAAGTCTGAGCTTCCCTATACTCTCAGAGTTATCTTCATAAATTGCAGAAAAATGAGAATCTTGAAAAAGATACCCACTGCAGTTTTATTTTGAGACATTAGATGGCAGCAATAACCAAACAGCAGACAAAAAGCTTGCAAGGAATTGCTAAAGAAGAAAACAGGCTTTAGGTAGGAGTGAAAAATGGAAATTATTCCCATTAAAATTTAATCTCATTAAAAACATGTGCAGGTAGTACCATCTCTATATATTAAAGGAGCCTTTATAGGACTCACAAAATCATACAATATCACAAGTTGTTCTGACATTATCCAGAAAGTATTCTCTATGTCTTATGAGAGCAAAATCCCTTTTGAAAATCACTTTAAAAAGATACCATCTTAAGTCAGCAGTAAATTATTATACTATTACTGAGCTTTCTTGAATTCTTTAAATGAGGATACAGAGATGGATTTAATTTTTTTTCAGTTACCTGGAAAATTCTTTTACTAGTAATAATATCATGCCCTTCAGAAAACAGCTCTGTGCAAAGAATTCCCATCACTATCCCAAAAATCACTATAGTACTTTGAATGAAAAGAGTCTTTCCCACCAGTTTCTCTATGGAGTTGTAAGATTGCAAAGAGTGTAGCAGCAGTGGAAGGCAGACAAAACAGAGGTGACACCAAGCCAAATTCAAAGACAAGGAAGTGAGAAAAGAAGTTGGTGTGGGCAGAGGCAAGATCCTCATAGACTTGGTCCAAGTGTAGATGATACTTGTACAGAGCTGTACAGGGAGTTGGGCTTAGCTATACTCTGCAGCCCACTGGAACTGTTGAGAATATGAATATCCACACGTTATGTGCCCCATTTTAAAAACTCACAATTCAGAGTACTCCTGAATGTTAGATACATATATCATGTTATTTAAAAATCATTTCCAAGCCAGATGCCATATAGATGTCATTAGAAAACTAGATTTTTTTTTTACACCTGGGCTGGGCACAAGGGAGGAGAAAACAATAAATTACTAGAAAATGAAAATCCATTCATACTCTAATCCCACACAGATCATTTTCAATCTGTTTCATCTATGAGATTGAGCAGAAGCATAAGAAATGAATGTGTTTTAAAAATACTTCGCCTAATGGTCAAGCCTCCGTATATAAATCACATAAAATAGTTTCCTCCATTATTTATTATTCTAAAGCAGAAAATACTAGGTTTACGTTTCAGATACATTTGTATTATTTACATGAATCTGGCCCCATCACTTATTATTCGTGAGTAAAAGCTGCTTCAAAAAATGCTGCCATCATGTTTTGAAATAAACTGTTATTTTTAAATGTACACTTTAGTAATAGTAAGCCAAAAGGGATAGGGAACCTCTCTGTCTTTAATTTTTGTAAAATTGGGTAAAGTGTTGCCCAGTGGCCCAACACACGCAAGTGTGAAAGGACTTGGGTTTGTTCCCGGAAAAGGAAAAATACAAAGTGTAAAAAATTTACAGACCTTAGAGTGCAGTGGATCCAGCATTCAGTCCTGGATCTACTACTACCAGCTCCTAAAAGAGCAAGTGATTGCACCCTCGTTTGTCTTCATATATGAAGAGTGATAACTAAGCATCAAATGACAAAATATAAAATCTTTAGTCTAAGGCCAGAATATATTAACATGTTAATAAATGAAGGACAAAGGGTTGTTAGCTCCTACTTTGTAGCCAACCTAAAGTGCTCTGTATTTGTTATATATGTCTGTTGACAATGATGAGAGATTTTTCTGGAAGACAGCTCTGGTAGCAGTTAACCAGAATAGCTGTAAATGGATTAATTTTATCCCAATTCCTCCTCTACCCTCTTCATGTCATTCAACTAGATCTCATCTTACAGCCTGTGTAGAGTCTGGAAAGTGATGCAAAGGAAATTCCATTTTTGCCTTATTTAACATATTGCTGTAGCTAGCACATGTTCATACACTGACAGATGATATTTGGAACACCATGTAAAACATTTTGCAAACTTTACAGTTTTCATACACTTGCAAGTAGCAATTTCCAAATAAAAGAGAGTTTACAAGGCTTCGAATCTGCAGTGCCTTTAATCAGAAACAGAAAAATTAAGATTTTTGAATCAGAGGCAATACTATAAAATATTTCCCTTCTACCATTAATTATAAATTGCCTGTGATCCCCATTATAAACACAGGTAAGATTTGCCATACCTATAATTAGAACAGAAAATGAAGAAAGAACAGGGGGCTGGGAGTTAATGGGAGGAACTTAACCCATTTCATGACGTACGGTTCTATTTACATTTCTGATATCACAGAACTAATTACACAGTTTTAAGTTAAAGGTTCTGTCTTAATTAATACTATTAGTGGTTTCTGAGTAAAAGGTAATAAATTTGAATTCTGACAAGTCTTATGCTCACGTTAGAAATCTGATCTCAGTCAACACATGTAATGGAACTATAAGTCACTACATTAAGTCTGATTGTGTGTGTGTGTGTGTGTGTGTGTGTCTGCTTCATTTAGCACAAAGGTTCCTGTCTTGCAAAAGTGGAGAAGGGTATTAGAACTTAGTGAGTCAATCATCTATTGAACTGGATTTCTCATAATCCTGAGCTTTAACATATCCTGAAGTGAAATAATCATTTTCTCCTATAGTACATGCTCCAGAACCAGAATTTCCTGTCTTGGAGAAATACTACCTAATTGCTCAAGACATAAACTGGAAATATGAAGCATTCATTCTCTAATTCTGGACAACTCATTTAACCTCTGTAAGTCTGTTTCTTGTCTGTAAAATGACACAGAAATATTAACATCTATAGAGCTGTTGAGGATTAAATGAGATGCATTAGCATGGTGGCTGGCATATAAAAATGCTCAGTGAATGTTGACAATAAATAACAACTTCAAACAAAACTGTTATTGTTCATTCATTATCTTAGAAATTGGTCCTGTTTGTTTAACAGCTCTCTTAGTCAACCACTTTACCAACTGCTACCCTGCTGATCTACACCATTATCATCTTATTTGCTGAAATAGCCTTTCTGGTCTCCGTATGTCAATCCTCATACTCAGGAGTAAGAAGGATCTCTCAAAAACTGTAATATGTTATCAATTCATGCTTAAAATTCTACAATGTCTTTCTCTTTTACTTCTTATTAACACTATTAAACTAAATTTGGCCTTAGGATGCCTCTCCATCCATGTGTAGGAGTTGCTACACAACATTAACTATAACTACTAACTGAAGGCCTAACTTAAGAGTCTACTTTTGTGACAGTCAAATACAGCAGCTGAGCCTCAGCCAATCACAGGCAGCCAACTGATCTGACTCTATTCAAGGCAAACATGGAGTGGTAACCAAACAAAGTTGTATCTGCACCTCACTCTCCCATTTTGTTCATAAATGCCACCTGCCCACTGCCTTCGAAGGGTTCAAAACCTCTAAAACTTCTCATTTATAACACTGCAGTCTCATGCTGTCACTCACCACCAAGCACTGGCACAGACACCCGGGTTTCAAAGGTACTTTGAATAAGACTGTCTTCCTTTCAGAGGCTGCTGCAACCTTGGGTGGGGGTCGGGGGAAAGGTTCAATAGGCTATCAGTATTCCTGACCAACTAACTACAAGTAAAGCTCTCTGACCCTCTCTCTATGCTGCCTGAAGGCAGCCTGGTATGAGAACAGCTCTTTGCTCAAATAAACTCTGTTAAATTTAGTTTGTCCACAGTTTTTCTTTTAACAAGTCCAAATTTGTTAACCTGATTTTCTGACTCTCAACCATCTGGTCTGTTTAATCATCCCTCTCACTTGTGACTGTCCTTTTCCAAACTAGCTACAAAGAATACTCCTGGCTCTTTGATTAAGAAATCTATACTCTTCGCTACTTGGAAGGCAGAGATAGGGTTCACAGTTCAGGACAACTGGGAAAAAAAGTCTGTGAGATCTCATCTATAGCTGAGTAGAGTAGTACACGCTGGTAGGCAGGAAGCATAAATAGAAAGATTACAGTCCAGGCCAGCCCAGGCCAAAAATAAAATCAACCAAAAAAAAAACCAAAAAACCCCACAAACCCCAAAACAAAAACCTCCTCAAAATAAAAAAAAAAAAAAAGATACACTGTTTGATGAGGTATAGCAAAGAGGTAGAACAAATGCTTAACAAATAGAAAGCCCTCAATTAAAACTTCAATACAGAAACAAAAATCTATTAATTTCTAATTTGTAAAGTTCTTCAGAATAGCAAGAAGAGTCTCTCACTGTATATATGTCTAAACCTCTAAAGAAGTTAAGATTAATCTATTTCTAACTTTCTTAATCAACTGGAACTGTGAAGCTGCATAATTCCCTATTATGACCAATCTCCCTTCTAACCAATTCTAGACAAGTTTTCCTCAGCATAATTTTGCAGTGCTCCCTGCCCCCGCCCCCAGTTGCTTCTCCTAGGCCTACATCTATTAATTTTCCTTTGATTCTCTGGAAATAAAACATGAGATAGTCTTTGGAACAGAACTCTATCACCTAAGAGTTTGCCATTTGGAAGCTAGCTAGTCCTTTCCCCAACTAGCTAGGAATAGAATACTACTGGGTATATTGTTAAGAAACCTGGAAAAGACAGAAATAACTAGTCCTAACTCTGTTTTAGTTTAATAAACAGTTTCTATTTCACTATTCCAGAACATTCTGGAAAATGCAACCTTTAGGAAATAAAAAATTATAGGATTCAACAAGAAAATGGTTATATGGGCAGAAATAACAAAGAGCTTGCATTCAACTGATGAGAAGGAAAAAGACACAAATTAAATTAACTCACCAAGCACATTAGTGGAATAAGTATTCATTTGTACAGGACACACAAGAAGAAAAGTGAATAAGGTGTATGGCAGCTTTAATATCTCTCTATACATTATAGTTATTAAAAAGAAGTTATTAAGAATTATGGGCAAAGTATATGGGTATAGGACCAAAAAAGTCAATAGATGACAAACAGCTATAATATACTAAGTCAGGAAAACAACACATGCCATCCAGAGCTAATGGATTCTCTTACATAAATCATGATACTATGGGCACAGAGCATCTGGTATGGGGAAAATTCTTGTCTATGACACATTAGAAGCTTAAATAAAGCTATGGTGGCCTTTTAAAATGAATCACAAAGTATATTTTTTCTAGGAGGACCTTTCTTTGTCCTTCCAGAATAAAGAAACTCACTTTTATAAAGTTAATGAAGACTCAAGACATAGTAGTGGAACATGAAAAGAAAAAAAGTATTATCTGTAGCACATTTCAAATCCAAGGTCATTCTTTAGGCCTTGGTAAAGTATGCTTCCCTGCCATGTACTGTGGAAAGTCCTTCAAACAAACCTAAGCACAGTTAAGTGTCTCTCCTGAGGATCAAATAACCTTTACAGCAATCATGTTTTTTTTTTAACCGTTTGCTTATTCAAAGAGGTAAGGGTGTCATTTTCTCTAAATAGTTGATGTTTCATAAGCTTGCTGAAATATGTATTTCTTACCATTTGCCTGAAAGAAGTCAGGAGATGTTGAGTTGGGTTTTTGTTGTTGTTTGTTTGTTTGTTTTTCTTTATGCCAGTCCTAGGGCCTAAATTCAGGAACTGGGCACTGTCCCTGAGTGGTTGTGCTCACTCTATGACTTTCAGCCACAGCACCATTTCTGGCTTTTTGGTAGTCAATTGATGATCAGAGTCTCATGGACTTTGCTGCCCAGACTGGCTCCAAACCTCAATCCTCAGATCTCAGCTTTCTGAGTAGATAGGATTGTGAGTGTGAGCCACCAGTGTCCAGCTGATGCTGATGTTATCACATGATAGAATTAAGAATACAGGGCTGGGAATGTGGCTTAGTGGTAGAGTACTTGCCTAGCATAAATGAAGCCCTGGGTTTGATTCCTCAGTACCACATAAATGGAAAAAGCCTGAAGTGGTGCTGTGGTAGAATGCTAGCCTTGAATAAAAGAAGGTCAGGGACAGTGCCCAGACCCTAAATTCAATCATCAAGACTGGCAAAAAAAAAGAAAAAAGAATTAAGAATCTAACTCCTCAGCCTTAAGCATTTATAGAATCTCATCAAGTTAGGGTGACCTTTCAGTATAAATTTACACAGTCCATGGCTATTTTTTTCACACTTAGTTCACTGAAAACATGTTTCTTTTATGATAAAGGGATTTAGCATTTTCATTAGTAATTCTGAAAATATTAATTTTCCTTATTGCACCCTGATTTAGTTTGGTGCTTAATGCTATTCAAACAAGTATATTTAATGCTATTCAAACAAGTATGGTGATATTGTTTCTTTTTACCTTATTAGCTTTGTTAATAATTGCTAGAGAATGACTCCTTCCTATCATATGATATGGCTTGTAAACAAATACACAAAATATCTTAAAGAATGCAATAAATATTGACATGCATAATAAACAAAATGTAGTTATTTTGGCTTTACTAGACAAAGTTGGGGCAGATGAGACCTTATGGAAATGAGGGAGAGAAGAAGTTGAAGGACTAGAAACATATAAACATCAAACTCCTTCCCCTCACAAGTTTAGAGGGTTATAGCCAGACTAGAAAAGCAAATATAGATAGAGCTGACATATGATAAGTAATAAAAATAAAATTCACCTCAAACAGTTGCCTTAATAGTGTTGTTCAAAATTACAAAACAAAGTAGGTGTGATATATTCATGAATAAATGTCAACAACTGAGAAGACAATTGTGGTAGAATAGAAACAAAATTAACTGTGCAGCCTAGCTAATGAGACAATTTTTGCAAAAGTGCTTCTACCCATGTATGGATTATGTAAACATTAGCTAAATTTATTTTTATTATTAGTTTGTAACCAACTATATTCAAACCCAAAGTTGTAGATATTTTCATGAGCATTTCCCGTTACTGTTTAGTGCCAGTAACTTTAAAGCAGTGTTTTTCTTTAACTCCAGCTCTACTAAAACATCACTCAGTAGGTTGGAAAGTAGTGTTAGGCTAGCAATTCTTTGCTGAGGGAGGCTGTCCTACCTGGTTTGTAGGATGCGTAGTGACTTTTACCTGTATAGGCCAGCAGAACTATCCTTCCCTCACCTAGTAGACTATAGAAATGCCATCTGAAACTGTCGGATATTGGCAAATTGCCCCTTGGTCAAGAACCATTGCTTTAAAGCATAAGGAAACACAAACTGAGAAGAGTGAGCCAAGGTGAATGAGAATGAGATGTGCAATATGGTAGCCACTAGTCACATGAGCTCATTGAGCACTTAAAAATGTGGTTAGGACCTCTGGGCCATGATTCTAGCCCAGATTTCTACTGGTTATTTTTAGGATAGGGTCTCACCTTCCACCCAAGTTCAGGTCTGACTCTCCATCCATCTATTTTTAGAAGCTTCTCTTCCATGGAGGAAACTTAAGGACTTTTTCTGCCCAGGCTGGCCTGCAAGCCACAATTCTCCTATCTTCAGCCTTGCACATAGCTTGGACCACAGGTATATGCTATTGTGCCCAGCTATGGATTGAGATAAAGTTCTCCCAAACTTTTCTGTCCATGCTGGCCACTAACCATGATCCTCCTGCTCTCAGCTTCCCTAGTGGGTAGCATTACCGGCACGAGTCACTGGCACCTGGCTACCCTCTTAGCATCTTCTGGTAAAGTTTTTCTGTAACCAAGTTCAATGTTGCCACTGTCTCAGCAAAAGCATCTATTTATGCTAGTAGAAGCAGGGTAGTTGTGAATAACAAAAGAGAATAGCAGATGAAGAGAACAGAAATAGAGGATTAAATCCCAGTAGTGCCACTTAATCCTTACGTGACCAGACAAATCCCTAATCTACCTAAACCATGCATTTTCAACTGGGTATCTCCCCCAGGGGCAAGAAATCTGTGTGTGTGTGTGTGTGTGTGTTTTGAGGGAAGGATTTTATTGTTTCTTAAAGCAAAGATAGAAAATATATCTGTGGTATTAAAGTTTCATGGGGATGAGACATTAGAAGATGTCTACTCAGGTTTTTCAGGGGTAACAACGAACGAAAGGATGAGAAAACGTTCTAGGTCTTCATTTCCTCAGCTGTGATAGGTTAGAGACACCCACCTTAAAAGATTATTGTAACACAGCTATATCTTAATGCTTACAAAGAGAATAAGATAGGGAAAAGCAGACACAGGAAATAACTAAATTGAACAATGAGTGCTAACAGATAATTAACAAAATAATTCAAGCTTGCATAGATTAGTGTTATCTATGGATGAAGCGCATTAATAAGATAAAATTCTCACCCACCACTGAATATCTTATATACAAAGAGAAAATAAAGGCAGAGTATAAGTGAGATTGTATATGCAAGCAAAGTCCATAAATATGGCAAAAATACAAACCTAGAACACCAACTTCCAGACCTGTCAGGCCTGTTTTAATTTTATCATAAATATCTTCTGAACTGAAATCAACAGCAATGGTCCTTGTCTCCACTTTGAATTTTTCTTCTAGAAAAGAAAACACAACATACACACACAATGAGAAAAATATGGAATCTTAATACACTGCAATAATGAAAGTATTTGATGACGTTATCCTTTCAAGTTCCACACCTCCCCCCCAATCTGATGCAACATTTAGATAAGGATAATTTTATTAGCACATATTAGCTGTATAATGGATGGGTGCATTTTGACATTTCCACACATGCATACAATGATTTCCAATCAAGTTCACCCCTTCCATCCCTTTCCCTATTGCCCCTCCCTTCTTAAAACAATTTCTCCAGGTTTATAGTCATCCTCATTCACCGTCCTTGTCAATCCAATTTTTCACACCTCCCCAACAGAGCCTTGTTTCTTTCTTTACCCCTGCAACTTACTACTAATCTACAGCTTTCATTGAGATTCTTAATACCATCTCCATATAGAGTTGAAATGTGTTTCACAGTTATTCACCCTCTTTCATTTTTCCCTTTTGCCTTCTTTTTATCCTAAGTAGTTCCATACTTGGAATCATGTTCTCTGTGTGTATATACATGTCCATGAATATGTATGTCCTATACAGACCAGGATAATTTCAAGAAATCTTGAGACATAGAGTTAACAACATAATACTCTATTCACCACAGAGGCTGGCTGAGTATTCCTTACTCAGTTCTCCTTTTAGAAATAAGTAACTCAGTTCTACTTTTAGAAATCAGTAACAATAACTACTCTTTTATACTCCCAGGTACACAATAATAAAATATGATCCATACTATAATGTTATATACTCTAAACATCACTACCATGATGACTTTAATTGAAAATTGATACTACATACTTTCAAGCAGAAATGTAAAATATCTTTATCTTTATATATAAATATATTTATATTAAAAGAGAAGGTCCATCTTATTAAAATGGAAATCAAATGAATGTGATCTTATTGTAAGTCCATAGCTTGGCTATAGTCAACAGCTACATTTTAAAATCCACACAAAATGCACAATAATAAATCTATAAAGTGACAGAAGAAAGACCTCAGTGTTCTCCTCTGCACAGGACTATTAAGTTCCAAACAGAGCTGATAGAAATAACAGCTTCAGAAATGAGACCCGGGAGAAACAAAACTCATCTGAGGTAACACATAATGTTTACTTCTGCTTTCAACCAGCCAGTCTCTTTGAAGAGATAGCGTGGGCTTTGAGGTCACCCAGATGTAGGAGCCAATTTCATTTCCTCACTTATTTGCAAAATGACTGAGCAAGTCGTATATCTTTCTCTGAATATCCACTTGTGAAAATGAAGGCATGACTACTGAACTTACGCCATGGACTCAACTGCTGCCCACTGGAACACAGAGGGCACTCTACAGATGTGAGTCTCACCTTCCCCTCTTCAGCCGCCCCCCCAGCCTCACTTCCCTGAGTGAAATCCAGTAGGTTAAGCATGCTGTTCTCTGGAACTTGCTGAGAACTAAAAAGAATTTCTTGAAAAATCCTGCTTCCAGAAATAAACTTTTCTTCAGTTAAAGTCAACGTCAGCTTATCAGAGTCTGAAGGATTTAATTCTCACAGGAAGTAACCATTCTTGATCTAAAAGGATTTATGTCTAAAACTAAAGAGCCAGTTCATGTGAGATTTGATTCTTAGTTAGACTCAATGAAAAGTATTGACCACAGGTGAAAATCCATGAATAAAATCCATGCATAATTGACCAAGAAAGCACCATATTGTTAAAGACAGATTTCCAGTTCCAACATCAATGACTTATATGTGTGTGACAAAGAGCTGCCATTTCACAACAGCTGGCCCAGTATGACTTACTAGAAATGACTCCCAGAACATTGCTACCATTACAGATTCCTACTAGGAGGCTGGAGGCAACCCAAAAAATATAGGGCTGAAGGATAAAACTTTATTTCAAGAAAACAATAATTACTTTGAAAAGTCAAGTACTTTTCTACCTGAACACTTAGGAAAATCTTTCTCTAGTAAATAAAGCCACCTCATACTCCCAAATAAAATTCACTCTTACATCCCACAGGATTTGGTGAATGTCCTTACATTATTATATAGTCTCATATAGAAATGCTGCCAAAAATAAGTCAACAGCACTTTTGGAATGATATTATTTAACAATGAATTACATTGTCTAAGTGCGGTGATAAGCAAAATGGCTTCTGGTGTAAGGTTTTCAAGATAATTAAAAATGTGTAACTTATACCTGGATCACTCCAAATCACATTCTTGTCCAAGTACTGCTGCTTCTTTTTGCTCCTAATCTTCCTCCATTGCCTCTTCTTTCTTTTAACACCGGACAGATCATACAGTTCCCTCCTCATAAGCCTCCAACATTTCTGCCTCAGAGAAAGTCAGAAGTTTTTGCCAATAGCCTAAACTCATATCCAGCTGAACCCAATCTCAAATGGCCCTTCCAGTTGCTCTCCGGTCCTAGTTACTGCCGACCCCTCGAAGTCCTTTAAACCCAGA
This sequence comes from Dipodomys ordii, assembly GCF_000151885.1. Lineage (NCBI taxonomy): Eukaryota > Metazoa > Chordata > Mammalia > Rodentia > Heteromyidae > Dipodomys > Dipodomys ordii. The sequence continues at coordinate 3,762,206 of NW_012267341.1, forward strand.
ACTGGCTCAAATACACTCAGGGCATTTGTATCTACTGTTGTTGTTATGTGCAATGTTCAGCTCTGGCCCTTGTTTCTGTTAGTTATACCTTGCCTTCGCAGAAGCCTTGCTTGACCACCCTTTAAAAAGTGCAACCATCCTTCCTCATCCCCTTTTCTGCTTTATTTTATTCCATTGCCCTTACCACCTTCAAATATATGTATTTCAATAAATGCAGGCTTGTTTATCTATCTCTTCCCACTGCACAAAGCATCATGAAAGACTTAACTCTGATTAATTCAGTTGCTCCACAATGACACAAATGACTACTCACAACTCTTTCCCCTTAGGTTGGCTTCTAAAAATCTCATGTTGACAATGTTCAGAGAAAGTAACTAAAAACCTCAACCAGGCGCCGGTGGCTCATGCCTGTCCATCCTAGCTACTCAGGAGGCTGAGATCTGAGGATCATGGTTCAAAGCCAGCCCAGGCAGGAAAGTCCCTGAGACTCTTATCTCCAATAAAAACCACTAAAAAACCAGAAGTGGCGCTGTAGCTCTAATGGTAGAGCGCTCGCCTTGAGCTGAAGAGCTGAGGGACAGCGCTCAGGTCCAGAGTTCAAGCCCCACAACCGACAAAAAAGAAAAAAAAAAAAGAAACTAGAAACCTCCCCAGTACAATCTACCAGTCTCCCCTCACATTTCCACTCTGAAGATCATGATACACATATGTTCTTGATCTTTTTACTTGGTGCGAAGCAAAAATAACAGCACATACATAAGAACTACATAGAAAATGCTCCCTCTGGACTCAGGTAGATAGATCAGAATTATTGCAGGTGCTCTAAGAGACCTAAGTGGGAAGTGGCTAGCTTCCCTAAGAACTGGAGAAATCACTTTAGGCTAGATATCTTTCCCTTTCTCACATAGCCTATCACTCCAAATCTGGGCCTGTCAACAGAAAGCTATGTTAATGGACAAAAATCTTCTAACCTTATACACAAGAGTATGTTACGTACCTGAAACATACCAGATATACATGCTATAGTGTAACTCTCAATGCCTTATTACTTCCCCAACCAAGGTTTCTCATAAGACCACCAATTCACAACTCGGCAACAGCCTCTGCTGGAGAATAAGAACCAAAGCCTTTGGAGTGGTTGCTTCTGGTACCTCTAATCCTTGCCCTACCACAAATACCCAAGACATAGCTGCTATCAAGTTTTTTCCAAGAGAAGGAGCTGTAATAAGACCAAAATCAGTATCCTATACATATATAGGATAAAGATAAATAACAGATGGGCCTGAAATGAGCTACTCAACTGCTCCAGAAGAGAACTCTTATAGCACCAAGTGCGGCAAGATCATCAGCAGGCAGCTTCCCATATCAATTTTGTCTAAGATCACACCCTGGCTGTGGGGTTCACATCTAACAACTGATTACAGTAAAGTAGAAAGCCATTGGATCACCTATACCCTCCAGGTTCTCATTCCAGAATTAACACTAAGAAACAAGTGAGGTGATACTATTCATTTACTATCTTATTTTTTCTGTTCTTGTGTAATTGCCTGTTTTAGTTATCCAAGTTTAGTGTTTCCAGTAGTGCAGGTCTCCTTGATTAGTCTTTTTCAAACATTTACTATTTATCTTCACCTGTTTAGACTCAGATTTTATTGGGTTTACATCTACCATTCCAATAGAATTTATGGAAAAATGGCAATGTGGTAAGCACGTGGGCTCTTTACATATTTGAATGTTTTCCTAAGTCTCATAGTAAAAGTCTGGTGGCTGTAATTCTTCTTCTTCTTCTTTTTTTTTTTTTGATTGGTCGTGGGGCTTGAACTCTGGGCCTGGGCCCTGTCCCTCAGCTCTTCAGCTCAAGGAAGGCACTCTACCTCTTGAGCCACAGCGCCACTTCCGGTTTTCTAGTGGTTTATTAGAGATAAGATTCTGAGACTTTCCTGTCCAGGCTGGCTTTGAACCATGATCCTCAGATCTCAGCCTCCTGAGTAGCTAGGAATGCAGGCTGTGAGCCACCAGCGCCCAGCTGTAAATTCTTTAAAGGAATAAAGAACTAAAGTATTCCGTTGGGTTAAGGAACTAGCCTGGTGGTAAAATGCATGTTTAGCATGTATGAGGCCCTAGTTCAATTCCTAGCACCAAAAATGAAACAAAAGAAAATTATTTGAATACTATTCATCACTATGAAAAATAAGTTGATAATAATATAGATGATCTCCTACCAACAAACTATTTGATATTTGAAATTAAATCAGTTTGCATCCTACTACTTACAGTTATGTCCAAATATAATCAATGTCCTTTCCCTACTGTTTTTTTCCAAAATGAAATAATTTTGAGATAGTTTTGATTTAATGTCTCTCAGTCTAGGGGAGAAGACCAAAATCCAAGAAGCAAAAAAGTCAAAATGATTGATGAGCTGTTTAAAGCAGCCAATTTCTTAGAAACGGAAGCAAATAACCAGTTCTAGCTTAAGAAGTGAATTAAGCTCCAAAATATCTGAGTAATCTATTCATAGGTTTATACACTGATCTGCTGTATACATCTACAATTGTGAGAAAGAAAAAAATCAGAAAGCAAAAATTGTAACTACAAAGCTATATAATGAAGTTATGTTGTTCTGGATTCAGAGTACCCTGAATTAGCCCAAGTCTGGAATTGAAGAGAAGGAAATACATCTACAAGTACTATCAAGATGCTGCTGAAAACCTCCTAATATTAAAACTACTGCATGGAGGCTCAACACAATAAACATCACATATATATTCAGAAGTCAAGATATTTCTTAGCGCAGTCATCACTATTTTTCATTTTGCTCAAGAACTGACATCCTTTAACTTGGCATTCCTTTTCCTAAGAAATTTTATCCATTTTGGAAATGACTTATGTAAGATTTCTCCCTTAGTGGCTATGGATATCAAGCTTGAGAAATTCAGAAAAGAAGTCTCACATACATAAAGTTGTATATTATTTATAATTTTTCTATCAATAAAAGTACATTGAATACTTTAATTCTCCTGTGTCACTATCTCCATTGCAAATAAACAACCTGATTTCTCCCCCTAAGTTTCGGTTTCCATCCGTTACAAAATTCCAGTTACATTTACCTTTCCCTTTTCTTTCCTCACTCTTTTCCATATCATAATTCCCTTGTGGAGGTCCATGTAGAACCACTGCTTATGTGGACATATTTTCAACGATCCCATTTCCTCCAAGAAAAGCTACTTATTCTCTAGGGTATGTTCCTAGAAACCTTCTATATAACCCTATTAAGCCCTTACCATAAAGTATTTAGAAAAGAGTATATACTGCCTAACAAGCAGGGATCATTCTTTGTCATCTTTGTATTTACAGCACCAAGCTCAATACCTAACATAAAGCAGAGGTTTCTCTGCTAAATGTATGCTGAATGAGTAAACAAATCTAGGCCAACAAAGATGGTTTACTAAAGTCACCTTCTCAATACTTCTCTAACTTGTCCCTACAGGGAAAGAAAAAAAAAAAAAAGCTATGTGCTGGTAAGGAATGTCCATAAGAAATATAGTAACCTTAGTAGTTTGTGTGAGTGTGGTGGTGTTGGGGGGGGGGCGGTCTTGAACTCTGAGCATGGACACTGTCCCTCAGTTCTTCAGCTCAAGGCTAGCACTCTTACCACTTGAGCCACAGAATCACTTCCCGTTTTCTGGTGGTTAGCTGGAGGTAAGAGTCTCATGGACTTTCCTGCCCAAGCTGGCTTTGAAGCATGATCCTCAGATCTCAGCCTCCTTAGTAGCCAAAAATACAGGTGTAAGCCACGGGCACCTGGCCATTAGTAGTAATTTTCAAGCCTAAGATTACTTGAAATGATTCTTTCATCTATCATTCGCACAAAAGTCCAAATGCTTTTGAGGGATTAAAAAGATTAAAAATGGACCACAATCATAAATTAAGTACTGTAGGAGCTTAACTATTTTAGTAAAGGGCCACTCTCCTTATTCCCAGTCCTGCAAAAGATAGCGAGAGAAGAAATGGCATTTCAGGGAAATAGCAATGTAGTCAATGCTCTTTAAATTGCAATTCATTAAATCCAGTTTAGAACTATAAACATATCATGCATCTTATTTTCTAAGTCTCCCTATCTCCAATTTCACTTAAAAATAATGTGTCTTATGGCATTTCAAGATGAAATGTAGCATTTTGTACTTTCTAATTGTAAGGGAAACAAAGAACAAAAAGTGCTCTGAAAAGATTCTCACAACTTCTCTCTCTATCCTGTCTTATTCTCCCTCCCACTCCACTCCTGCCCAGTGGAAAAAGGGAGGCGGGTTAATGTATGAAAAGGATTTCAGAATCAAGGTTGCAGGATCTTACAGATTAGATAGATACATAACTTTGAGAAAAAAAAAGACACACAACTTTGGGGAGAGATTGAACTCAAATGGTTTTGTCTATTTTGCTTCAGAAATCTGGCTGGAAGGGCTGGAACAATCTTCCCAGTTTTGTATATCAGGAAGTGCTCCTATGATTATGTCTCCGCATTGTTTAAAAACCTTGTAATGAAACATTTGTTCTTTTTGAGAAGAGTGAGTCTTTTCTTGAGGCATGGTACTTTCCTCTCTTTGTTGGCTTGAAAATGAAATGACTTACCAGTAAGAATTGAACCAGCACTAACCAATTTTCTATGCAGGAAGATTATGAATTAAAAATCAAGTATGATATCACCAACATAATATTCCTCCCTCTTCTTTCAATATAAAGATAGCTCAAGTTAGAAGTTAAATATCACATAGTACTTTCCTCTTAAAAAATGCTGTTGAAGCTAATATTTTCTTGAAAGTATTTTATTTTTATCATCACCTGTCATAAAAAAATTTCCACCTGTTTTCTGTTTGTTTTTTTTTTAAGTCAGTCATGGGGCTTGACCTCTGGGCCTGGAGCTGTCCCTCAGCTCTTCAGCTTAAGACTAGCACTCTACCACTTGAGCCATAGTACAGTACCACTTCTGGTTTTCTGGTGGTTAAATGGAAATAAGAATCTCATGGACTTTCCTGCCTGGGCTGGCTTTGAATGGCGATCCTCAGATCTTAGCCTCCTAAGCAGCTAAGATTACAGGTGTAAGCCACCAGCACCAAGAGGTATTCTCTTCAAGATTTTGGCCTATCACTTTGTCTTTTTCCTTTTTGTTTTATTTGCAGTACTGGCGTAGAACCCTCAGTGTCACACACACTAGGCAAGTATTTTGCTGGCTTGGTATCTAGAAGAAAAGATACTTTATAATTACTTCTTGTTTTCTCTCTTTATTTCTTTTTTTTGTTTGCCAGTCCTAGGGCTTGAACTGAGGGCTTGGGCACTGGCCCTGAGCTTCTTTTGCTCAAGGCTAGCACTCTACCACTTGAGTCACAGCACCACTTCTGGCTTTTTCTATTTATGTGGTTCTGAGGAATTGAACCCGGGTTTCATGCATGCTAGGCAAGCATTCTACCACTAAGCCACATTCCTAGCCCTATTCTCTTTTTTAAAAAAGGAACTGTTGGAAAAAATATTAAAAGAAACTTAAGTATAAATTTTTTTTAAAAAAAGCTATTGAAAAGATTACAAAGTATTTCAATGTAGTGGTCCTCAAACTGTGATCCATGACTGCTGAGATCCATGACTGCTGAGATCCATGAAGAGGCTGAGAACCAAAGTATCACAGTTCAAGGCCAGCTCAAGCAGAAAGTTTAAAACCCCTTCTTAACCCATAGCTGGGCACAATGGTGCAAGCTTGTCATCCCAAGCTGTGTGGGAGGCTGTCATTAAGAGAATCAAGGTTTCAGGCAAGCATAAACAGAAAAGTCAGAGATTCCATCTCAATGGAGGGAAGTTGGATGTAGTAGCACATTTTGGGATATTACCCCTTGCCCTGGTGAGGCCTAAAAGAAGGTGGATCACAACTTAGCCATCCACCTGGGCAAACTGTCTCCTAAAAACAGCCAGTGAAGCTAGGTGTTGTTGGTTTGTACCTGTAATCCTAGTTACTTGAGAGGCTGAGGTAAGGAGAAATAAGGATGGAAGTTGTAGCCAGCCTAGGTAGGTAAAGTATACAGGACTCCATCTCCATGAAAAGAAGTTGGACACAGTAGCATATACCTGCTCCTAGGCTCCTAGGAAGCCTAACAGTAGGTGAAGTACAGCTCAGGCATGTGGCTTAAGTGGTAGAGCACTAGCCTTGGGCTGAAGAGCTCAGGGACAGAGCCCAGGCCCAGAGTTCAGGCCCCACGACCAACAAAAGAAAAAAAAAAAAGCAATTTGTAAATTTCTTCTGTGTACCTAACAGGATGGTTGTTTTAAGGCAAACATATGTAACAATTAAATCATGAGCTCAATTAGCCCATTTTTCATGCAACTCCATTTGACTTGAATGAGAAAGGCAGAAAAACTGTACTCAGATTTGGTAGGTACAGTCTCAAAAATGAATGAGGTGATTCTGTCACATCAAGAAAATCATGTGTAACACTATTTCATTTGAGAAGATTCTAGCTTTTAAATTAAAATGCAGTTCTGAAAAAATTAAATCTACTATCAGTGAGTTTGGGAGAAAATATTTTTCTGAGGTAAGGGAGTGACATTAGCAACTAACTGTTCTATAATACATCAATATTGTGAAAATCTATAAAAACTCATGAGCCAGTATTGTCTCATGTAAAAAGTTATAAACCACGATGATACAAAATCTACTGTAAGTGTGAGGAAGACCAATGATCTCTAATGTAACTGAACACGAAAGTTCACTCCCCAATAAAGGCTTCAGATTTCATGTGGCAGTTAACCTTTAAGAAACTTCTATGTATACAGTTTTGATGTACCATAAGAATTAGCCAAGCACTGGTAGCTCACCCCTGTAATACTAGCAACTCAGGAGGCTAAGACCTGATGAGTATTATGGTTGGAAGCCATCCTGTACAGGGAAGTCTGTGAGATTCTTATCACCAATAAACTAACCCCTCCAAACCTAGAAATGGCACTGTGGCTCAAGTGGTAGAGCACTAGCCTTAAGCAAAAGAAGCTTAGGAACAGTGGCCAGGCCCAGAGTTCAAGTCCCAGGACTAGCGGTGGGGGAGGGGGAAAAGAATATCTATAATTATATGAAGAGGCTGTTAAAATAGTTTTCCCTTTTCTACATATGAATCTATTAAAGTTACGTTTTCTTCTGATACTTCAATCAAAATAACAAACTGCAGAAGTTGATATGCAAATTCAACTGGCTTTTATTATGCCAGTACTAAAGAGTTTTGCACAAAATATATAAACATGTCATTCTCTTATTAAATTTTGTTTTAAAGTATATTTTTCTTGAAATATGTTTTCCATTAACCTGTAATAGGTTTTCTCCTATTATTTTAAAATGACTGCTTTAAAATTTTGTTTGAATTTTTGACAATAAATAGTGATAGGTGTATTCCATATAAACAAAAACTTTTTGAAGTCTTCAGTAATTTTTAAAAGCTACTGTAAAGTCTTGAAACTAAGACGTTTAAGCATGGCGCATTAGTATGTATTTATTACAACAACAGCAAAACGTCTCCTAAATAATATAGCCACCAAGATCAAGAAATTGGAATTGAGTGGTCTTTTCATATTGACCTTTGTGTCCTTGGCACTTTGAAGATTATAGGCCAATTACTATGTAGAATGACCTTAAATTTAGATGTGTGTATTTCCTCATAATTAGTTCAGGTTATGCATCATTGTCAGGAATATCACAGAAGTGATGATATGTTTCTCACTGCATCTAATTGGGGAGCATACAATTTTTATTTACCTCACTCCTAGCAATACCGAAGAACTTTGATCCTTCATGAAAGTGGTCTTTGTCAGGCTTCTCCACTGTCAAGTTACTATTTTTCCCTTTTTAGTTTACAAGAATTTGGACATTTTGTGGAAAGGTACTTTGAGACTAAAAATGCCTTTAAACCAATGCATTATTATCAATATCAACATGATTTTCTATCATATTCAACAGCGTGTAATTTATTCCTATCATTTTAGTTATAATGCTTAATCTGCCCAAATTTGGTCAGTGGGAGTCCCCTCCAGCTGGCATCTGTCTTTTCTGACATACCTGCATTATCCTTTGACTACTTCCCAGCTCTCCAATATCCTGAGATAGCATAGTTCATTCCTAATCGTTCTGTCCCAGAACAGAAGGGGCTATTTCCCTAAGGAGCCTTAATTCCTCTTTGGGAAATAGTGTTTAGAAATCATGACCTGGGTGCAGAGCTTGCTCACTGTGACTCTGGAGGACAAGAAAGTTCCTAGTGTCTAGCTTCAGCACCCATATTTTTACAGTGTCACAAAGTACATGGCCATTTGGGGCAGTGTTGCAAAGGGTCATTAGTTGCTTGTTAAAAGACACTAATTGAGACCATTTAAGTAAAATGGAAGCCAAACATGCAATAAGTAGACATGGGTTCTTCCAGAGCTTGGGAACAATGTAAATCATCTTGGATAATAAATATACACATATCTTTGATATATAGTCAACGAAAGCTGACAAAATACTAATTGTTTTGGTTTAATAAGGGATAGTTTTATTTGTGACCCTCACCAAGTGGATAAAAGTTTAAATAAAGCTGAGTATGGTGGCACACACCTGTAATCTTAGCAACTCAGGAGGCTGAGATCTGAGGATCATGGTTCAAAGCCAGCCCGGGCAGGAAAGTCCATGAGACTCTTATTCCAACTAACCACCAGAAAATTGGAAGTGGCTCAAGTGGTAGAGTGCTCACTTTGAGCTGAGGAGCTGAGGGACAGTGCCCAGGCCCAGAGTTCAAGTCCCACGACTGAATAAAAACAAACAAACAAAAGCCCCAAAAGTTTAAATAAACACTTGCACAGTGTAGAAGCAAAACAAGTTCTATTACTTACTGCATTTCACTATAATACATATGCAATTCCATATATTGCCTATACTATTTCCAGAATGTGTGCTAAACAGATATGAAAAGTAGATCCCATTTGCACAAAGAAATTTATAACTAGATTTTTTTTTACTAAAAATCAATCAGAGATAAGCCCAATAGCCATAATATAAACCCACAGAAATAATACCATTATCCTCTATAATGATTTAACAGTAAACATATGTTCCTCAATTCTTTTGTCTTGAAGACCCAATATACTGTAAAGTCTATATTTAGCATATAAAAATATTGTTATTATATCATAAATTTAGCTTGTAACAGGTTATAGAACTCAGGAAAGTCATTTAAACAGCAGATTCTTTTGACTTAGGGGTATGGCTCAGTGACAGAGTGAATGTCAGGCTTGTACAAGGCCCTGGAGGCCCTCAGTTCAATCCTCAGCACCAGTAAGACAGTGAAGAGGAGAGCAAAGAAGAGAGGTGTGGGGGGGGGGAGGAGTGTCAAAATTGTGGACAAAACAGTCTATTTATACAGACATTTGTAGAGATAAGCTTTTATCATCTAGATTGACCTTTCAGACACAGATCAAGGGAAAAATTCATTGTACTGGAAGAGGGAAAATAACACAGAGCAAGTAAGGAAAAGGTGAGGTTGGTGAATTCACTGGAACTTTCATGTCTCTAAGACTTTAAGGGGAGAAGACAAAAGAAGGATATGTCAAGTAGGCTGTTTCGATTTGTTAGTACTTGAGCTAAAAACAGTTGGAAAACGAAGCAAAATAAACCATAACCCAAGGCAGAATCACGGTAGTCAACATTCTAAGAGTTCCCAGTTGAACTGTGCAATTTAAGTATTCTGACTTGTGCATAAGGGTTAAGAAGTAAAGGACTTACCTGATTAGTAAATCCTCTTTTCTGAGTAACTCAAAGTCAGCTTTGATATATAGATAGACTTTGAGTCTATCACTATATCATGGAATCTAAACACAAGAATGAAATCTACTACAGTCACAGGTCCTGCCTATAGTCAAGTGAAGGGGACTGCATGGGGTACAAATATTAGAAAGTGTGACTCTGGGTAAGTACCTAAGAACTCTTAAGTTGCCAGTTACCCCTCTGTACACTCTGTGTAATCTCTTGACCAGGATTACTAAACAGACCAATCTCAGAAAGTTTTTCAAGGATTCAATGAATTGATTTCTATAAAGTACTTAAAGTAGTCCCCAGACATTTAATCATCATAGAAATAATGAATTTATAAAAACATACATGACAATTGTGGCCCATAGATTACTGGCCCTGATTAAGGCTAAGTTTATGAAAAGACATAGTTCTATAAAAAAAAATCTTCTTGGCTTCCTCTAATGACTATCTTACAGTAATTGCGTAGTGTGGCAGCTCTGGGCATGCCCTGCCATGTATTGACTCCCAGCTGGAATTGCCACCTCTACACGGGGCACAGGCCTTGGTTCTCAGCTCTCCCTTATTTTCTGAGTGTGTAATATGACCTAGGATTTAATGGGATCCATTTCAGACTATGTCCAACATGCATATACAAAAAAATGTATTTTTGTCTTTTCTTTTTTTGGTACTGGGGATCGAACTCAGGATATTGCACTTGGTAGGCAAACGCTTTGCCACCGAGCTATATTCCAGCCCAAGAAAATGTATTTTTGAAGACAAAAAAGGTTAAAAACAAAAAAGGAGAGAAAAGGTAATTTTAAAAAATACTTTGCTATTTTTAAAAAGTCAAACGAAGATGAGCTAAGAAAGCCAAATGTAGATACCTAAGAGAAACATCTTATAGGCAGTACGTAACACAAAAACCTATGATTTAATTTTTTTAAAGATTTAAATTTACTGTTTTCAAGACAAAACTTACATAGCACTATATATTTTAGGTGATAATGATTTCTTAAAACAGGTTCATCATTTGAAACAAAATGTACCACTCTGGTGCTAGATTTGATAGTGGAAGAGGCTATGTATATAAAAAAAAATCTTTGTATCTTCTATTCAATTTTGCTATGAACTCCAACTGCTTCAAAAGATAGTCTACTTTAAAAATAGACTTCAAAATATTCTTTAAATTTGGCAAGACAAATCTGTGCCAAATATTCTTCAAAGTATTTCTGCACCTCTTTAAAATGGCTTGAACGTTTTTTCTTCCCCCACCAAGTCATTCTTAAGAACCTGCCAACTTGAAGAAAACTCTTTTGCAAAACATAATTAGAGGAACAGCCACATTCCCACAATGCTGTTCTATTCAGGAAAAAGAAACCTGCATGCCTGCATGGCTATAGATTCAATTCTCCATTCACACAGGATCACAAACTAGTACATGGAGGCTTTGCTTCATATATATTTCCTTTCCTAACATTCTGGGTAGCAGTACAATACTTTCCTTTCCTTCATCTACCCTAAGTAGTCATATTGTATGAATGTCCCAGAGGAAAGCTGCTCTGGAAAATAATGGTCTGAGTAACAGTAAACCCTTCTAGAAAATGTTATCTTGTAATTGAGTCAAGAGAAAATTCAATTAATGTTTTAGCACTGTGTGTAAACAGGTGATGTAAGGAAGGCAATACCTATCACACATATATATTACATGTAATGTATATAATTTTGTGATAACAAAGTGTATGCCTTCTCGTATGAAAACACATTAGCTCCATGACATTTTCAAGAGAAAACAGGGATGGCTCATTTTCCAATCAATGCAGTAATTTCCTACACATTTAGTCTCTATCATCATTACCATAATCTTCACACTGTACTTCCAAGTCTCCTCATTATTATGGACTCACCTCTCAGAACCATGCCAAATGAAGGGAAACCTTTAGGTAAACCAACCTACGTTCTATAGGTCAAAAAATTTATAAAGCAGCCTTGATCAAAAAAGCAAGCAAGAGCACAAGGCCTTGAGTTCAAACCCCAATACCAGCACACACACAAAAAAAAAGAAAAGAAAAAAAGAAACACAATAGTCAGATTTTCACTTTAGATGTGTTTTTTTTGTTTTGTTTTGTCTTGTTTGTCTACAGAAAGAAAAGTTTGAGCACTGGCTTTGGTTTGTTACTATATTGCAGAATGATTTTAAGTACTGCATTGATTCCTATTTACCAAAGAAACTAAAAGAGACTGTCAGTACAATTCAAAAACCAACTACATTCCTAGGTAGATGTCCAACCAAACTGAATGTATAGATATGCCCATATATATATAGATACACACACACACACACACACACACCTATATGTGTGTGTGTGTATGGTAACATTACTATTAATAGCCTGAAACTGGAAGCAACTCAAATGTCCAGCAATATTGTAAATAGATTACTTAGAACAGATAACTCTAGTTTGTAATATTCATGAAGTAGAAAAATCTATAGCTATATGTAAAAATATGAATTTAACATCAAACATTTATAGGTAACAGAGAATATTATATAAACATACCATAGTAGAAGAAACATATTTCATTGAAAATAAGGCAAACCAATCAGATAAAATGTCCTGCATGCCCTTAAAATACTCTACATTGCATTGCAGATAGTCAATTTCCCTCAACCTATGCTGCACCTCAGATAAAAGGAGGGTCCTTACTCCAATATCTTTGGTGCTGGCTTGGTTAACTAAGTAGGTGCAAGTCAAAGCACACTGTGTGAGTGAGGAGAACTGCTATCCTTTAAAGTCCCATCTAAAAGACAACTGGACCAACTTTCAGTTGACTGTTGACATACAGGAATGCTGGGCGCATTATTAATAGATTCTTTGAATTTTCAAAGGAGATATAAATTAAGATTTATGTGATAAAATATCCAGATTTTTCAAAACAAAAATAGATTAAACAAAACTTTCCTACATGTACCTGCTTGGGACATAGACTTTCCTACATGAACCTGCTTTAGAAACAAGTTCCTAAGGAACCAGGGAAGGGACTGGGGATGGAGACAAAAGAAGGCTGGTTTTAAGGGAAGCACACACATCTTTCTGAGGAGGCCAAAAGGCTAGGCATATAGGGACAAACATGGAGTAAAAGATCCTTGTAAAATTAACAACGTGAGAACTGAAAGAGAAGGTGAGGACTTCATTGGGTACTTTTATCAAAATTAGCCAGGTGCTGGTGGTTCATGCCTATATTCTTAGCTGCTCAGGAGGCTGAGATCTGAAGATGCTGTTTGAAGCTGCCCACAGCAGGAAAATCTGTGAGACTCTTATCTCCAATTAAATACCAAAGATTCCAAAAGTGGAGCTATGACTAGCAGTAGTAGAAGACTAGCCTTGGGCAAAAAAGCTCAGGGACAGCATCTGGGCACTAAGTTCAAGCTCCAGGACTGGCACCAAAAAAAAAAAAAAAAAGACACAAAATGCAATACAACAGTCTCCAATTAGCCCCCATCTTATTTGACAAGTTTTCAGTTGCCCATCATTAATTGTGGTCAGACTATATTAAATTGAAAATTCCAGAAATTAACAATTTGTACATATTTCAGCTAAAATCTGAGTAGCATAATGAAATTCATGCTGTATCATTCTGGGGCACAACGCTGCCCTCTGTCCAACAATATCCATGATATAGGCCTCTTGTCCTTGGTCATCTAGTTTCATAGAGTCAACTGTCATGGTACTATAGCGCATATGTTCAAGTAACTCATATATTACTTAATAAGGGCTCCAATATGCAGCAGAAGTAATGCAAAGATAACACTTTTGTATGGGCAGATTAACTGTGTGACTATGTAGCCATGTGGCAGGGCATATAGAAAAAAGCACAATGCATAAAGAGGCCCAATACTACCTGTAGTTTCAGCTGGAGTCAAAAGCATTGTTTTCTAATGAGTCAAGATTGGAAAAATAGGGCACAGCATACTGAAGGGGCCTTTAAAGTCTAGATCAATACCATACAGGATAATATGAGTTAGGGGTGCAGAAATGTCACAAGAAACATCTTCTAGTAAGGGAATGAGAATGAGACCTGCAGGCAGATGGTCTGTGAATGAAGCTCAGCTTTATTGCCTATGGGTGATCCAGGATGGCCTCACCACATCTGTGTCTTCACAGTATCCCAGAGATCACCTATGGATATTCATTACTGATTTAGTAGCAAGTCTCCTAAATCAAAGCCTATTTAAAAAGTTTTCTTTAGTTTTTTGTTTTATTAGCAGCCATTCCTAAAAGTATATAACTTTTTAAAAAAAGATTATCTCTAAAAAAATTCCCTTCTAGCCAAAAATGCTCATCTTTTAAAAGATCCAGTGAGAATAAAAAAGCAAAGCATACAGTTGTGCTTTACTTTAAGAAAATTCTTCTGTTATTTTAATATTGTATTTTTGGAATGCACCTTACAAAAGCTACCACTTATTTATCCAAATAATTGTAGCTACTATAAGACTAGTATGTACATATGCAATGGGTGAAATTAGATTGCCAAAACAGCTGGTAATTGGCAAAAAAATAATAATTTCATTTTATGGAAAAATCTGGTTAAAGTAACTCTTCTCAATAAGAGTTTCAAAGTACTTTCTATGATGAAAAAGGAAGCAATTCCTACACAAAACTACTGATCTCTAGAAACATTTAAAGGAAAATGTCTTCCCTTAAGTTCTTGTATAAATGAAAGCTGTACCCCAATTTACAATTATCCATTTAGAATAACAATCAACAATTTAGAAATGGGAAGAGAAAAACCACTCATCTACTTAAATGGTAGTCCCTCAATTCCTAATAGCTTGGTCCCACATTTCCAAAGGCAAAATAAAGGGTGGGAGTGGGGGAGGAAACTGGTATTTTTTAAACACAAGTCACTGAACTATCAATAATCCAAATGGAAAGACCACTTACTGTTTTAAAGAAACCATACTAACTTAGGCAAACATTTTAATTAAAAAGTACAGCCAGTGTCTGGCCATGGTGCACAGCACACCCACATGCTAATGTCAGCTGTAGAAGAGCAACATTCAAGCAGCTGCCCTAATTGGAGATGCAGACCAACACATACTAATTAGCTGGCTGGGCCAACTAATTGGTAGGTATGCACAATTCTTACAAACTATCCACCCATATTACAGATGTTGTTCTCTATCTGAGTAAATGATTGGTAACAAATAATAATGAAGTTGAAATAAGCTACACTTGGTGAAATTGTTTAGTGGGACTGCTTTACAACAGGGTCCCACATTAGCTTAGAATATAAAAGTATGCCAAAGTTAGAGTCTAAATGAAACATCAAAATCATCTTTCTGTGCGATGTTAAGAATACAATGAAGTTTCAAAAGAGCTCTGCAGTCATCCACACAATAATTGCTAAGTGCCACACCCTTTAAAATCATACCAGGATGGGTACAAACAAATGAATAAGGATCCTTTTTTCTTTAGAATCTAATGTGAACCAAACATTTATTGTTATGTGAAAGATAAAAAACTTTGTGAGGAAATTTTTTAAAATAATTTACGTGAAAAAAAAATTTAAAGGTTAGAAGGGGGACATATTTGCTTCCCAACATGATGTATAGTGTATACCAGGTTTATTCTCTTGCCTCAAACTAAAAAATAGGAAACAATTATTTTCAGACATTGAACAATGGATGACATAGGACAATAATCCCCAAAAGAAGAAAAACAAACAAGGTAAGCTGACAGGTGAGCTGGATCTGTCACAAACAGATGAAAGAAAGAATCCAATGAAGCAAAGTACCAAGAGAGGTTGGAAAATAAACAAAAATAAATAAAACATTTAAAATATCCTACCAACCTGGAATTTTACAGCACAAAAAGTATCTTTTAAAAGAAAGGGTAGAAGCTGGATGCCATTGGCTAATACCTGAAATCCTAGCAACTCAGGCTGAAACCTAAGGATCACTGTTTGAAAGCAGTGTGGGCAGGAAAGTCCATGAGACTCTTAATTCCAATTAACCACGCAAACCCAGAAGTATAACTACAGTTGAAAGGCTATAGTGTTAGCCTTGAGAAAAAAAAAAAAAAAGCTCAGGGACAGTGCCTAGGCTCCAAGTTCAAGCTTCAGAACTGGCACTCAAAAAAAAGTACAGGGTAGGGGCTGGGAAGATGGCTCAGTGGTAGAGCGCTTGCCTTGCATGCATGAAGCCCTGGGTTCGATTCCTCAGTACCACATAAGCAAAAAGAAAAAAGCCGGAAGTGGCGCTGTGGCTCAAGTGGTAGAGCGCTTGCTTTGAGCTGAAGAGTGCAGGGACAGCACGCAAGCCCAGAGTTCAGGACCCACGACTGGACCCCCCCCCAAAAAAAAGTACAGGGTAGATGCAAAAAGAAGATGGTTCACATGGGTAATTCTTGCTATTCAGGAAGGTAAGATCTAAAAGACTGAGTTCTAAGCTGCCTGGGAAGAAAGTCTGTAAAGCTCCACCTCTGAAACAAAAAATGCAGCAAAACAACAACAAAAACGACAACAACAACAAAAGCAAAAGGCAGAACTGGAGGCATAGCTCAGGTGTTAAAGTACCATCTGTAAACAAATAAGTGAAGCAAACTCAAGGCCTTATATTTAAATTCCTGTACCACCAACCAAAAACAAAGCAAAAAAGACTCAACTAGAGGGAGAATGAGTAAATGAGACTCAATGTGGTAGAATAAGTTTATTTGCATATATAAAAATAAAACAATGGATACTGTAAAATTGCTTTAGAATCAGGGAGGAGATAAAAGAGGGTAACAGAGTGGTAAGTTTGATCAGGACACTGTTTGCATGTATGGAAATGTCATAATAAAACATACCTCATATTAGTAAGTTTAAATTACAGGTTAATAAAAAAAAAAAATAGCCCTGCTCCCCTACAAAAAATACAGTGTTTTCAAAGTCAAGAGATAACTCTTGATATTAACAATCCACCAAGAATAAATAGTAATTTGAACATCTATGTACACAATGTCAATGCACCCAACTTCAAAGAAATCTCAGAATCAATTTGACACTAAAGATCGAATGGATTTAATAAACATCCACAAAGTATTCTATCTAGCAGCTATATAATATACATTCTTCTCAGCAGCCCATGGAAATTCCTCCAAAAGAAATCATAGTTGAGGACATAAAGCATTCTTAGCAAATATAAGAAAACTGAAATAATTTCTTGTAGTCTATCAGACCACAATGGAATTAAACTAGAACAGAACAGCAAAACAACTAAGAAAATAAAGACTAAACAACATATTATTGAATGGATCAGTGGCCACTTTAAGAAATAAAAAGGAAAATCCAAAAGTTCCTAGAGTCTAATGAAAATGAAAATACTATATACCATAGTATCTAGGATATAGATACTAGGAGAGTTTATAGTTATGAATGCCTACATTAAAAAAAATAGAAATCTCTAACAATATCCCAATGATGAGCCTCAAGAGAAACAAGAACAAGTCAAACCCAAATAAAAATTATGGTAAGAATTTAATAATAATGGAGACTACAAATTATACAAAGAAAAAATAAAAAGTTGTTACTTTGAAAAGATAATGACTAATAAACCCTTAGTAATAAAAGGGAAATACCCAAATTAATAAAATTATAGATGAAAAATAGATAATATTAATACCAGTAATATTCAGTAGGTCATGAAAGAATGCTTTGAAAACTTATATGTAATAAACTGGAAAATCTAGAAGCAGATATATTTCTAGATGCAATTAACCTACCTAAATTGAGGCAAGAAGATATAAACCACTTAAATAGATCTGTAACAATGAGATTGAATCAGTAATAGTCTGCCAACAAAGAAAGGCTCATGACTGTGATGGATACATTGCTAAATTCTACCAGACTAATTCTATCAGCTAATACCAACACTCAAACTTTTCTATGAAAAAGGAAAGACACACTGCCAAACTCATTGTATGAAGCCAGTATTATATTAACTCTAAAACTAAAAGAGGATACAACATCAAAGAAAATTATAGACATATCTTTCTAATGAACATAGATAAAAAATTTCTAAATAAAACACTTCAAAATGGAATTCCACAACACATTAAAGAGTTGATACACCATAATCAACTTTTCCTTCCAGGAATGCAAGGATGGTTCAATATGTACAAATCAATGTAATATAGAATATAAACAAAATCAAGAATAAAAATCACATAATATTTTAATTGAAGCAAAAAAAGCCTTTGATAAATTTCAACATCCTCTTATAAAAACTGAAGAACCACAAGTTGAAAAAAAAAACCTATACAGAGTTAAAGTTTATATATGACAAACCTACAGCCACCTTTTTATTATATGGGCAAAGACTGAGATCATTTCCTCTAAAGAAAAGAAGGGTGAGAGAAAGTTCAGTCTTACTCCATATGAATCCTGGCTAGAATTTCAACTTAAAGCAATAAGGTAGGAGAAAGTAATACAATAGCCACAAATGGGGAAGGAAGAATCAAAATTATCCCTATTGGCAGATGGCATGATTCTATGCTTAAAAGATCCTCAAGAAACCACCAAAACAAATCCTTGGATCTAATAATACTTTTGGCAAGATAGTAGACTATAAAACCAATATACAAAAATTGATAGCTGAGAAAGAAATCAGAAAAACCATTTCCTTTGCCAAAAAACAAGTAGTATAAACTAAGGTGGTAGAACACTTCTACAATGAAAACTATAAAAAACTTTTAAGAAAGAAGTGGGGCTTATGCCTATAATCCTAGCTACTCAAGAGGCTGAGACCAAGGTTCAAAGACAGCCAGGGCCAGAAAGTCCATGAGACTCTTATCTCCAATAAACCACCAGAAAACTGGAAGTAGCACTGTAGCTCAAGTGGTTGAGTGCTTTCCTTGAGTTGAAGAGCTGAAAAACAGTGCCTAGGCCCAGAGTTCAAGCCCCACAACCCATTAAAAAAAAAAATGAACTCAACTGGATCAAAGATCATAATGTGGGACTGGGAAGTTGGCTCAGAGGTAGAGCGCTTGCCTTGCATGCCTGAGGCCCTGGGTTCGATTCCACAGCACCACATAAGCAAAAAAGAAAAAAGCCAGAAGTGGCGCTGTGGCTCAAGTGGTAGGGCACTAGCCTTGAGCTGAAGAGCTGAGGGACAGTGCGCAGGCCCAGAGTTCAGGCCCCACAACCAGACCAAAAAAAAAAAAAAGATCATAATGTAATATCTAAAACCCTGATACTACTACAAGAACTAATAGGGAAAACTCTGGACAATATAAGTAAGTATTTTCTGAATAAGGACCACATCAAATTAAAAGTTTTGGCATAGCAAAAGAAACAACTCCAGAATCAAGAACAACCCACAAATCCCTCACCAGTTAGTCAATGGAGGATTAATATCCAAAATATATAAAGATCTCAAAAAGCTAAATAGCAAAGAATTAATATAGTTAAAACATGGGCAAATGAATTGAACAGACAGTTCTCACAACAAATACATGATAAAATGTTCATTATCCCTATCCATAAAGAAAATGCAAGGCAGGCATTGGTGACTCACACCTGTAATCTCATTTATTTAGGAGGCTGAGATCTGAGAATAACAGTTTGAAGCCAGACTGGGTAGGAAAGTAAGAATCTTATCTCCAAATAACCACCAGAAAACTGGAAGCAGTGCTGTGGCTCAAAATGGTAGAGTGCTAACCTTGAGCAAAAAAAGCTCAGGGACAGCTCCAGGGGACTGAATTCAGGACCATGACCAACAACAACAACAAAAAAGGAAATCAAAACGAAATGACATGAAAATTCTATCTCATTCCACTCAAATTGGCATCTATTAAGAAAACAAACAGTAACAAATGCTGGAGACACTGTGGGAGGAATGCAAACTAATGCAACTACTATACAAATCAGTATAGAGATTCATCAGAAAGCTATGACTCTTGGGCATATATCTGAAGAATTGCAAATCAGCATATGGTATGATACAACTATGTTTATTACACCTCTGTTTAAAATAGTCAAATTATGGATTCAGCCAATATGTCCAAATGATGAATGGATAAAGCTAATTTTATATACATATATGCATACATATGTGTGTCTATACATACATACACACATTCCATGAAACATTACTTAAGTCATAAATAGAAACAAAATTATGTCACTTGCAGGAAAATAGGCAGAACTAGAGAGCATCATGTTACACAAGATAAGCTTAAGTCAAAAGACAATGCTTCCTATTCTCACTCATTTGTGGAATACATATCTAAAAACGATGATGATGATGATGATGATTGATGACAATGATAATGATACATAAATGTAAAAGGGAATTTTCAGTTGCAGGCCTGCCAGGGCAGAAAAGTCCATAAGACTCCACCTCTGAGTTCAAGAATGACAGAAGGCCTAAAATAGGTGGATTGAGATCCAAGCGAATGACTACACAGGAAGGAAGACCCTAAAACTACCTACCAAAAATCACGGTTCAAGTAATAGAAAGCTAGTCTAACAAGGCCAAATTCAAATTCTAGCACCAACAAGACATTTCAGATAGCAAATTCAATGTGCATAAAGCTAATGTGTTTTAAAGTTGAAAGCATTAACTTGTCATCTTAATGCATGAGTAAATAGGTATGTAAAACATTAAAACCAACAAAGAAAGCTTATGAATTGAACAGTGTACCAGATGTGAGGAGAAAATGGATCTTTGAGAACATAAAAAAATTATTTTGTCCCTTCTATATCCAGCTTGGTTAGCAAAGGTTTCTCACATCCCCAGAACACTCACTCCTGAGAATCTGTTCACTTTTTTGGGTTGTTGTGTTGACTTTTATCATGTTGTTGAATGATATTTTAAACAAAATTTTCTCATTTTGGAAGCAGTTAGAGTTCCCAATATTTACTGTTTCTTTCAGCTATGCTTTATGCTAATTACTCTCACTCTAAATCAAGACAATTCATCATTTCCTGACTTGGACACATATAAGTTACATTTTGATATAACGACTTGTCTCTTAGCAACTTTTTATGATTCTGTCTTCACAAATCTAGACCTCAAATTAATAATAGGCTGTTAAAGTTATTTTACAGCCAATATTTGGTACCTTCCAGATAGTGGCTCTATTGAGCAAAAGGTTATTAGGGATAATATAGATATATCTAATAATACTCTCCATAGCTTTAATTATTTAAACTCTCTTAGAAGAGCTGCTCTGTTAATCAGCCCAAAATATTAAAAAGTATGAAAAGTCAAACATCCTGGTCAGTTATATATAGGCAAGGTCTAACAGAATATGATCAAACACTAGGATGGACAGAAGCATATTTATGATTCTGTACAAAGACTGGCATACCTAGAAACAAAAATGATTCCCAAGATTTGTGTGTGTGTGTGTGTCTGTGTGTGTGCGCGCGTGGGCGCATGTGCACATGCATATGCTGGTCATGGGGTCTGAACTCTGTCTCTGAGCTTCTTGAGCTCAAGGCTAGTGCTCTGCCACTTGAGCCACAACTCTACTTCTGGCTTTTTTGGTAGTTAATTGGAGATAAAAGTCTCATGATCTATCATGCCCAGGCTGTTTTTGACTCGTGATCCTCAGATTTCTACCTCCTGTGTAGCTAGGATAAT
Source organism: Dipodomys ordii (assembly GCF_000151885.1). Lineage (NCBI taxonomy): Eukaryota > Metazoa > Chordata > Mammalia > Rodentia > Heteromyidae > Dipodomys > Dipodomys ordii. The sequence goes on from NW_012267341.1 coordinate 3,783,619, forward strand.
AGGTGTAAGCCACTGCTGGTGTCTGGCCTAAGAATGTTTTTGAAAAATAAAGTATGTTTGTTTAATGGTGGCACTTGAAAAACACACTTTGTGGGTGGATGTGCCTAGAGATCTACCAATGCCTTTAGTGTCCACAGAAAGAGGCATGCCCTTAGGAAAATCATATTAATTAGCTCTATATTAAACCTCAGTTGGGGATTCCACTCTGACATTGCTCATCATCACAATTAATTAGCTATCAGGATTTTCATAGGTGGGTCATACTTTTCCTTCAAACTTACCTGAAGTCCCTAGTCACCCACCACTGGTCAGAAAATAGTGTCCTTAGGAAAAAGCATTTAAAGACTAATGGCTTCAACACAGGATAAATCGGTACTCTTGACTCTTACTGATGACGCAGCAAATTAACTATATGGGTTAATGTTGGGTTACCCAACATTGCCACCAAGAACAGATAGCCACGGTACTAGGAAACATAGTATTTACACAGGATTCTATTCTAAACTGAAATAGTTTGTTAAAAGCATGCTACTGACCAGTGGAACAAGAATTGTGCAAAACTGAATGGAAATGATGAGAGAAATTACTTTGAGGAATCAATCTTTTCTTTTTCACTGTGACTGAGTGACTTGAACAAATTGAAATGAACACTCTTTGAATAGTGTTCTGTCCTCCTGATCCCTCATAATTCAGCAAGAATACTCTCTGGGAAATCATTATTTAGTTTGTAATTGTAGCAGCGTGTATTTTCCTAACAAAAACAAAGATTATGCTGTCTAACAGAATCTCCCTTTCTACATGTTCTTTGTCAAAGTTTCCATGCTATACCTCTGTCAAGAGGGGCTGGGAATGTACCTGCATAGTAAAGGATTTGCTTCTTCCCATGCTTGAAGCATATAAAATGGTTATTGCTTGACCTCACTAAATTTGGAGTAGTTTGTTATGACTAGTAAATAACCTAGAAAATCAACAGATACACTTAAAGAAAATATAGAAAGAGAAAAATACAGAAATGTAGAAAATATAATACATATATATTGGTTAGCCTGGTCTACAAACTAAACAATGGCCAAATATTATATATCTTTATTCAGTCCTTTTACTTTACATGGCAATGTAATATATTTGCATTGGTTCAATAAGAATCTCTCTCAAACTGGAGGTATAGCTCAAGTGATAGAGCACCAGCCCCAACAATATGAGTGAAAAGCATGAGGCTATAAATTCAAACCTCAGTACTGGGGGGGGGGAGTGGGGGGGAGGGGAGGGAGTATTACTCTTTACCAAGCTACAATGAGATAAATTTGTAACAATGACCATGCAGAAATACTTCATTTAATGGTAAATCTCATTCAATTAGGAATGACAATCCCACTAGTAATTTCACTCCAATATGTTGAAACAATGCTTCAAAACCTTCTCATAAACTATCCTGTGCCTATGGCTTGTAAAGTTTCATTATAGACAGAAAGAACATCATTTTCTTGAAGCCAGTAACATTGACAAACACTGGAGGGTGAAAGATAGCTCCATAGTTTTAAGTATTACAGTAGACATGAACAGGTTGGATTTTACTTCCTAACTTGGAAATATAAAAATTCTTTTTTATATCTATATGTATATATGTATTTTTTATTGTGAAAATACCGAATAGAGTTGTTACAATTACACGGGCAAGGTAATGAGTACATTTCTTTCTTTCTTTCTTTCTTTCTTTTTTTGCCAGTCATGGGGCCTGAACTCAGCCTGGGAGCTGTCCCTCAGCTCTTCAGCTCAAGGCCAACATCTACCACTTGAGCCACAGTGCCACTTTCAGCTTTTCCTGCTTATGTGGTGCTGAGGAATCGAACCCAGGGCCTCATGCATGCAAGGCAAGCCACCTTCTCAGCCCCTAATGAGTACATTTCTTATCAAGCATTGTTGCCTCCTCCTTTGTTTCCCCTTCCCATTCCTTCCTATCCCCCTCTCCCCCCACCAAAATTGTAAAGTTTGTTTTTTGACATAATGTCTTGTATGTACATCTCATTGTTGCAATGGGTCCACCTGTATCCCTATTTAAACAATTTGTTTTTTCCCTTCCCCTCCACAAACTATACCAACATTAAATACAGTGAAAACAGGGGTTATACCGTGGGGAAGGGACATACAAAGCAATGAAGAAATCATCTTATAAAGATGTTAGAAACAATCGCAAGAAAGAAAAAACATTTGAATCCTTATCTTGGGGTTCATTTTGCCTAACATCAACTTATCTGACCGTTTCTGCTCATCTCAAGACATATACTAGTAATTGCAAATAAGGGAAACCATGGGACCTATGTTTCTTTGGGCCTGGCTTACTTCACTTAATATAATTTTTTCCAAGTCTTTCCATTTCCTTACAAATGAGGCAATGTCATTCTTTTTGATGGAGGCATAAATTCCATTGTGTATATATACCACATTTTCTTGATCCATTCATCTACTGAGGGGCATCTGGGTTGGTTCCATATCTTAGCTATGGTAAATAATGCTGCAATAAACATAGTTGTGCTGGTAGCTTTAGTATGGTCTTGAAATATAAAAATTCTAAGAGTAATAAAGGTATTTCTGTAGCTCATGTTTGTAATCTTAGCTATTGAAGAAGCTGAGATCTGAGGATTGCAGTTCAAAGCCAGCCAAGGCAGGAAACTCTGTGAGACTCTTATCTCTAATTAACCACCAGAAAACTAGAAGTGACATTGTGGCTGAAAGTGGTAGAGCACTAGCCTTGAGCAAAAGAGCCCAGAGATAGCACCCAGGCCCTGAGCTTAAGCCCCACAACTGACCAAAAAAAAAAGTATTTCTGGAATTATATAAGTGATATATTATATAAGTGATATATTCAAATTAATTCATAACATAATGTGTGTTCTTGTTTCATTAAACATAAAACAAAAAGCTCTTTATGTAACAGGGTATATCATATTACCAACACTGTTTCTGCATCAGCAAATTGGGAATAAATTTATTTTGTCAAATCTGCATCTTAGCGGACAGCTTTGATCACAAATTAGGACTGAAAAAGTGAAATGGACATTTTTTACTTATCCTATTCATTTGTTGACTACAGACCTAGAAGATTTACATTTCGAAAAGCTTTGCATTTCAAGAGAAGACATATAGTTATAGGACCATCCAAAAGCTGTTTGCCTTGAAATAAGTTACAGAAAAAAAAAGAGAAATATCATGGTTTGTTTTAAATCAAAGCTAATTAAAGTGTATTCAATCGGGATTTTATGACTGCTATATTAATTATAAATATCTAAATTCTGTGAGCAAACTGGTTGTTCTATAAGATAGTCTCCTTTGTAATGTACTTTATTGTAAATAAAAGCCCAGCTCAACATTAAAAAATTAGCTAGATGGGCTGGGAAGGTGGCTCAGTGGTAAGAGCGCTTGCTTTACATGCATAAGGCCCTGGGTTCGATTCCTCAGCACCACATAAGCAGAAAAAGCCGGAAGTGGGGCTGAGGCTCAAGAGGTAGAGCGCTAGTCTAAAGCTGAAGACCTGAGGGACAGCGCCCAGGCCCAGAGTTCAGGCCCCACAACCGACAAAAAAAAAAATTAGCTAGAAGCCAGGTACCAGTGGTTCATGCCTGTAATCCTAGCTACTCAGGAGGCTGAGATCTGAGGATTACAGATTGCCAGCCCAGGCAAGAAAGGCTGTGAGACTCTTATCTACAATAAACCACCAGAAAACTGGAAGTGACATTGTGGCTCAAGTGGTAGAGTGCTAGCCTTGAGCTGAAGAGCTTAGGAATAGTACTTAGGCCCATAGTTCAAGCCCCATGACTGACCAAAATAAATAAATAAATAAATTAGCTAGGGCTTTTTTTCTTTGATAAACTAAAAAATTGGCAATAACACTTGATATATAAATACTCTGGCTGACAATGATAATAAAATAAGTTTATTCTACTTGATGACTTTAAACTTGTCTTAACTCCACAGGTAACAAGAACTGTAATTCCGTCAAAGCAATTAATCTTGGTGAAGTATTTATCTGTTGTTGGTAAAACATGTAGTTCTCTACTAAGCTATAAATAATCCTTTAAAAATCTTCTCTGTAGAACTTTGGCTATGATAAGTAGGCTGCCCTTTGTATTCAAAAGGAATTGTTTATAATGGTATAAAATATCTAGGTGTGAATGATAACAGGACAGTTAGAAGGCTAGAAGAGCAAAAGAGGACTCCTACGTTTTTTAGGTTGGCAGATCAATTCTTCAATATCCTTCTGCCCTCTTTCCTTCTTTCTATCAGACAGCAGTGCAGGAGGGATGAAATTAACCCACTAAAGTGTTAATGTGCTGGGCCAGATGACAAGTGATCCTTGTTAAACTAACTTGAGTGACTTATGATGATTGGCTGGAATCTGACAGAGAATTTACTAACTAGAGTAGAATCCCAAGAAGAAACTTCAGAGGACTACGGTTTATTGCTTGACTTAATCCTTGGGCTTATCACAATGCTAAACTTCTACCTACTGGAAAATAGGAGGCTGGTAATTAATGATGTAGTAAATACTATTACAACTAACCAAAGTAATCCTGATTATAATGAAATATTTGAAAAGGTACCTTTACAGGACCAAGTGGCTGCTACATTTGAGTTTGGCATGAATGAAGGTTACAAAGACCATGGCACACGATGGCTCCCTCTCAATACACTGGAGGATTTACAGGAAGAAAATGTCAGGATTAATTTATTCAACTTTTCAATTCAGTTACCATAAGAAGAACAGAAGACTTCTATGGTGGTGCCAATAAAAAAAAAAAAAAAACTTTTATGAGTTATAGCCACAGAGCTCACCTTGCTGATGGTGTTTTAAATGTACCAGTTACAGAATTACAATGGAAAATAAATTTCAGGACTCCATACGTCTCCTGTGGGAAAGTGCAAGTCCTAACGGAGAGTGAATGAGAACTCAGAATTGGGGTGAGGGGTCAGGGTAAACTCTGCTGCTGCTGAGAATCTTGAACTCCAAACTATCTGAAGTTCCCCTCATAGTACAAATACACAGGATTTACTTTTTATGACCCTGACATTAGTATTCCATGCTTGTAGTCCTGTAATAAGGCTACCAAAATAGTGGATTTGGGGCAACAGTTACACCTTTCCTCATGACCCAACATCCCCTAATTGCCATCCATGACAAGGCTAGATCACAGCATTATCTGCAGAATAAGAGCAGTCTGATCCATGGGTCAATACCCGATACACAAAAGCCATAGCAAATAAATACTGTTACTTTCTTTATCTTTTTTTCTTTTTTCTTTTGTCAGTCATGGGGCTTGATCTCTGGGCCTGGGCACTGTCCCTCAGCTTGTTAGCTCAAGGTGAATACTCTACCACTTGAGCCACAGAGTCACTTCTGGTTTTCTGATGGCTTATTGGAGATAAGAGTCTCATGGACTTTTCCTGCCTGGGCTGGCATTGAACTTCAATCCTCAGATCTCAGCCTCCTGAATATCTAGGATTACAGGTGTGAGCCACCAGCACCAGGCAAAAATTCTGTGACTTTTTTTGGTAGTAAGAATGTGTGAAAATGGGGGCTGGGAAGGTGGCTCAGTGGTAGAGCGCTTGCCTTGCATGCATGAGGCCCTGAGTTTGATTCTTCAGCACCACATAAGCAAAAAAAAAAAAAAAGCCGGAAGTGAGTGACCCTGTGGCTCAAGTGGTAGAGCACTAGCCCTGAGCTGAAGAGCTGAGGGACAGCGCCCAGACCCAGAGTTCAGGTCCCACAACCGGACCCAAAAAAAAAAAGTGTGAAAATGGATTGTATGAGTACTAGACCAACGAAAATATTGTAATACCCAATTTTATACTTAGTAATGCTAGAGTGTCTTGAATAGTTAACTTCATTGTAGAGTAAAACTTGGGCTCCATGACAGTCAGCGTATAATAAGACTTAGAGGATACAACCTCCTCCCACCCCCTCCCTCACCCCATAAGGTAAAGGCAAAGATCCAAAGGCTAAGGAAATGAGAATTCTATAATACATATATCATGTATGACTTAAGCAAACAATTCCTCCACACTCAAAAGAAGGCCCAGGACACTTTCTGTAAAGAGTGATAGTATAGTGCAACAAGTTATTATTTTGGCCTCTTTTTCACCCTACAACTCTCAGAATTTACCATACTGCCACAAAATAAGAATGTCGCTATTGTTCTCTTGCAAGTGCTTTGTTTTCATTGTGGCATGTAATACAAAGGGCAACTACTTACTCATCGGCTTCTTTGTTTCGATGTAATTTTTTAAGGGTTTTTCCTACTCATTTGTCCTCACCCCACTAGAATATAAATTCTATAACAGCAGGGAATGTATACAATTTGCTCACCATTATATCTCAACTGACTAGCAAAGTACCTTGTACAAAGGCACTCAATATACGTGTTTAAGGCATAACCGGGAAAAAAAAGTAGATTGGCCTGTCTTTGTCAATATTAAACCTTGGTTTATGTTTATGAAAACATTTATCCTCCTAAAGCAATTATTCATATCTCATTTAAAAACGTGTCCTAACTTATAAGTCTCCTATTAAATTCACATTATTTGCAGAAAAGTTGTTTTTTCAGAACTTTCAACATTAAAAGGAAAAAGAATTCCTTTTAATAAAGGTCAATTCAGTCCCTTTACCATCTGTTCCTTCACAAACATGTTTGAACAAGATCCTGGCTTTCTCCACAATCATATTTCTGCCAACAGGTTTCCCATCACAAGTTAACCAAATTTTCAAGTATCACTAAAGCATGTCTTCTGACTCATTGAGCAAATTTCATATGGGCCGGAGTACTTACTAAAGCATGTCAGTAGTTTTTCATCTTTCTATATTGAAGAAAGGGTACATTCATTCATATCACAGAATTTCAAAATTCAACATTCCATTTCATCAAAAGCATCTGTTTTCTGTCTATGAACGTTTACTTCTAGCAACTACTGGTTGCTGGGGGGGGGGGGGGGAGGGGGTCTGGTCGTGGTGCCTGAACTCTGGGCCTGGGCACTATCCCTCGGCTCTTCAGCTCAAGGCTAGCGCTCTACCACCTGAGCCGCAGCACCACTTCCGGCTTTTTTTCTTTTTGCTTATGTTGTGCTGAGGAATCGAACCCAGGGCCTCAGGCATGCAAGTCAAGTGCTCTTATCACTGAGCCATCTTCCCAGCCCTGGTTGCTTTTCTTAATAATGAATTTCCAAATCCAGGCACTGGTGATTCACACCTATAATCAGATGGCTGAAAACTGGAGGATCATGGTCCAAAGCCAGCCAGGGCAGAAAAATCTATCAGTTCCCATTTCCACCTAACTAGTAAGAAGCCAGCTAGGTTGGAGGCATGGCTCAAGTGGTCTATCGGCAATTAAGCAAGCCACATGAATGCGAGACCCATGAGTTCAAGTCTCAGTACTGACAAAGAACGAATTTATATACATACATATTTGTATCTCTTTAGGAATTATCAGATATGACTATAAGTAGGTAAACATGAAGCAGTACAATCACTGGAAGTATGTTAGTTTACCTCCTATCTCTCCATTATCTAAGACTCATTATTCAAATTCACCCTTCAGCAAAACTACACTGTTTAAAGCACAAGTGAAGCCCTGATCAGTACCATCAAAAGAAATTATGTCTGTTTGTTTATGTTTGTGTATCTGAAAAATAGTCCATCTTTAAAACATATAATTAACAGTTTGAAAAAGTTTTCTGAATTCTCAAATATGTCAAAGCTAAATATCTGCTTAAAAACATTAGAGTTAGATTAGCCATATTCCATTTGTAATCAACCATGGGACATTGAGAACTTACTTATATCACTGGAAACTTGGTTCAGTTTATCCTGTGATCTGCTGATTAAGACAATCTTCATTCCACGCTTTGCTAACTGAAACAATCAAAATAATCTCAGTCAACACTGGTGCATTTCATTTTAAATACAAATTAGATAGATTCCTTGTGAAGAAAATCTGATCAGGTGATAATTAAAATTAAATAAATAAATCCAAGTCTAATGAATAGATGATCCAAAATGAAGTTTTTCACAGAAAGAATGCTCCAAAGATTTATTTCTCTAATCAAGAACATACACTCTAAGGGTTTAAGAAGGATGGTGACTTTTACTTTTCATTTTCAACTTGTCTATATTGTTTGGGCTTTTAAATGTTAGGTGTCTACTACTAGTAAAATTTAAAACTTATCTTTGAGAGTTTTCGGTATAGACTGGATAAAACAAAGATGAGAGGACTGGGAAAGAAAAAAATGAAGATAACTGTAAGTAATTCCTAAAAATAAAATCCATTTTAAAGCTTTTCTTTGGGCATTATAATTGTGAACAACCAAGGCAAACTAAAGCAATTAAGTAATAAATTAATAAACATTTCCTAGGAGCATCTTCTACCTACATCACCAACAATGTATAAGTTTTATAAAGAATGAAAAAGATTGAGTGTATGTACTTCCTATGCAAAGACTGTAAATACAGAAGTAGAGAAAAACACACTCACATGCACAAAACTTCTTAGTGAAACTTTCAAGACAATTTATAAATGAGCAATACGTTGAGTGCTATGAACTGTAAGTGATTTAGTGAGCTAATATTGCAGTTTTAAATCCTAAAGTCAGCTCGTATTAAGTAATGAGTGGCATTGCAAATGAAGCTATGGAAAATCATCTTTTATAAAAATAACAAAGCCTAGTAATTTGCTTGATTAATCTACTATAAAACCTCCAAAGACTCCATTAGGCCATATTAATTCTTTAAAAAAATTAACAAGGGAGAAAGGGACAGATAAAAACTCCTATTTATAGAAAAAAATCTAATGAGTATAGAATAAAAGATATCACTAGAAAAATTCACCATTTTTAAAACTATGATAATAATTAATCTAGGCAAACATTGTCAATGACTCTTAAAATCATTGGATAAAAGATGGCTGGGTTATTTACAGTCTCAAAGTTTCATCACACATATTCCTTACTAAAGATCTTTTATAATGGAGACTTATGGTAGATCATATCTTAATAAATTGTTTACATTAGCATAATCAATAATGAAACAAATGGACTTTAAAAGCCTCTTGATAAGATGGACTCAGAAGGGTAAATAGCATTTATACAAAAAAAAGGTTTATCCTCATTAAATGAAGAAACAATCAAATACAAGTTTGTCTGCAAAACAACTGGCTTGGGGTTTGCAAAAGTGTTGCCGTTATAAGGGCAGGAGGGTATAGCTCAATGGTAGTACATTCTCTTGCATGCATAAGGACCTGGATTGGATGATCTCAGCACCACAATAGGAGAAAGGGGAAAGGATGAAGAAGGAGTTGAGGAGATGCTCACTATAATAAAATATATATAAAAAAAAACACCTAAGAAACCTTCTAGGTTAAGGAAATTAAGAGATATGCATGACAACAAGTGCAATCCAAAATTGTTCATTGAAAAAAAGGAAGTTATAAAGGACATTACTGAACAACTAGGAAACTTGTAAATGGGCTCAACATTACATTAATAGTACTATGCCAAGTTAAAATTCCTTTGAGAGAATACTGTAGTAGGGTTATAAGAGTGAATGTTTTAGTTCTTAGAAGATTTATCCTGAATTAGTTGAAGGTAAATTGATATATACCTATATCTATATATCTATTTAGATATAGATATATACCTATACCTATCTATTGATCTATCTACACACACACACACATATATTCCTAGACAGACAGATCTATATATAAGGATATAGGGTAGAGTTATAGAGATAGATCTATCTATCTATCTAGGGATATAGGAATATAGATAATTATCTACATATAATTATATAGATCTACATATATAGATCTATATATACTTTTTATATACTATATATATTATATATAGTATATAGATCTTTATAGCATCTATAAATTTGTTGTTTTTTTTTTTTTTTGGGTCCGGTCGTGGGGCCTGAACTCTGGGCTTGGGCACTGTCCCTCAGCTCTTCAGCTCAAGGCTAGTGCTCTACCGCTTGAGCCACCACTTCCGGCTTTTTTCTTTTTGCTTATGTGGTGCTGAGGAATCGAACCCAGGGCCTCAAGCATGCAAGGCAAGCGCTCTACCACTGAGCCACCTTCCCAGCCCCATCTATAAATTTGTATCAATATATAGATACACTTATATATCTACCTAGATATACTTATATCTATTTACATCCCTATAGGTACAAATCTATATATAAAAATATATAATATATACATTTAAATAACCATATATAAAAATATATAAATATATGTCTATATCACTATAGATAGATATAAATCTATCTGTAATTTAAAAAAAAATTTTGAGCAGGTCCTGGTGCTGGAACTCAGCATCTAGGTGTCATCCCTGAGTTTTTGTGCTCAAGGCTAGTACTCTATCACTTGAGCCACAGCTCCACTTGCAGTTTTTTTGGTGGTTAAATGGAGAAAAAACTCTCAGATTTTCCTGTTTAGGCTGGCTTTGAACCCCAATTGTTAGATTTCACCCTGTGTACCTAGGATTACAGGTGTGATCCATTGGTACCTGGCAAGGGTATACACAAATATACAAATTAGCCAGCCAGATAACCACAATAATGGTAGTGATAATCACAAAGTAAGTTAAAGGTAAGAAAGTGTTAATAGGTCAGTCCAGGAGAAGGGTGGGTGCTGATCAAAATTTGAGATTCTTCAAAATAAAAAGGGTCAATAGACAAAAACTGTTCTAAAAACCAAGCCCTTTAGGAACAGTTAGTGAAAAATTCCATGCCTGTGCCAGTATCTTATCAGAATCAGGTAACAGCATAGCTGCCAGCCTGTGTGAGGACTGGTGAGCAGTTCACTTGCCTCAAGAGTACTACAACCCAGGTTCCTGCTTGGTACAGTGGTCTGACTTAGTATGCTTTCCCAGCCTTTACAGTACAGGCCTTGAATCCTCTGTCTATATCTGTCAGTATCTTTAGTAACCACAATCCCTCTTTGAAAAAGGTGCTACAGATTAGCCTAGAAATGTGACGGACCATAACAATATCTCTATTTGTTAGAAAATAAATTGTTGACTTCTAGAGTTGAGGGCTGTCCACACTTAAATGATGTAAGATTAGATTACATTTCTTGCAATTCTAAATAGTCAGCATAGAAAGTTCTGTACTTATTTTGTGCAGATAGTTGCTTTAAAATTTTTTGTTTATGTTCACAAACATGGTTATTTCTGAAAAGACAGAAAGAAAGAACACCTACGGCCCCTGTGGTTTGACTTCCTAATCAAAATTACTGTAAGTGATTATTCCATATTTGTTCCTAGTTTTTTTGTAACAAAAAGAAAAGTCTTGAAAGTCACCTACCTCTTCGGCATATGATTTTCCAATTCCATCAGTACTGCCTGTGACAACTGAGAAGGGAAAAAAAGAACCATTTAGTTAAGGAACTAAGGAAATAGTCATAGTAGAACCCACCAATTATACCAAGAAAATTACTAAGAAAATCTGTGCAATAGAAGTATGTAAAAGAGCCATACCTAGGGCTAGGAATGTACCCCAGTGGTAGAGAACTTCGTGTACCAAATAAATGAGCAAAGCCAGATTTAGGGTTGAAGGCCCATTCCAACAGCTAAAATTAAAGACCGTAATACTAAGTGTTGACAAGAATATAAAGCAACTAGCACTCTCATACATTGCTGGTAGAGGTGCAAATCAATACAGTCATTTTGGAAAAATGATTTGGCAACATGTCTAGAACTAATGACATGTCTTTCCCTTGACCAAGTAATTCCCAAGAGATATGAGTGCATTATGTCTACGGAAAGAAAACTATTGATAGCTTCACTTACCCAGAGTAAGAATACAGGCTTAAATATTAATCTACAGAATAATTGTATACCTCAGTCATAGTCGTAACAATGAAAACTAATGGCAAAAAGAGAACTACTAAATATGCAAAACATGAATATTTGAAACACTTCATTGAATGAAAAAAAGGATGAAAGCATTTCTTCCCCAGCATCATAAAAAGTATGCAATAATTCCATTAAAAGATGAAGCAAAACTGATCTTTGGGGAACAGAGTCAGAATATTAGATGGGTGTTAGAGATGACAGTGAAGAAAAACTATTGAGGCATAGAAAAATATTCTACATCTTGATTAGGCTAGACCTTATCTCTGATAAAAATTGTTCACATATATACTTACATATATATTCACTTATGTATATGTTAGAGTAGTCTAACTCTTTTTTTTCTTTTTTTTTTTTTTTGGTCAGTCGTGGGACTTGAGTTCAGGGCCTAGGACCTGGGCTCTCTGTCCCTGAACTTTTTGTTCAAGGATAGTGTTTTACCACTTTGAGCCACAGTGCCACTTCTGGTTTTCTGGTGGTTAATTGGAGTTAAGAGTCTCACGTGCTTTTCCTGTACGGGCTGGCTTCAAAACTTAAACTGCAATTCTCAGATCTCAGCCTCCTAAGTAGCTAGTTTTACAGGTGTGAGCCACCAGTGCCCAGCTAATAGGCTAATTTTTTTTTAATTAAGAGACAAATGAAATTTGAATAAGATTTAATTTTCCTTTGGGAAAAGAACTATTCTTCATTAATTGTTTACCATGACATAGAGTCTGTATAAGGACACAAAATAAATGTTTTAAAGGTTTTCAACTTTATCAGTTTACAAAATAAACTGGTTCCCTAGAATTCTTTTTAAAAGTAGCTCCAGTGGGTTTTATAAATCATTTTTATTCTGCTTGTGAGAAACACTATTCACAGGTTTAAGCCTTTATTGTAGAACCAAGCCAAATGAAATGGAGTATTACATGGAAGTTCCTCCAACCTCACAATCAATGCAATCATGCTTTTCTGTAATTTCACATCCTGACTATTCTTGGAATTACAAGGTTCCAAATTTTATACTGTCTCCCTCTTACTGATTCACTAATGCTTGACAAGGGAAAGACAAACACATGCCAACTGCTTCCAATTCTCTCTTTTCTCTCAATTTTTTCCCTCCTGCCCTGTTCTTTAATCAAACTTTTCCAGCCACATTGTTCACATCATTTCAAACAAGAGACTTTTTCTCCTTCCTCAACTTGTACAAATACTTCACAACAGCCTTAGGCTTTATATCCACTCTCTCTATGTTGATTGTATCACTGTATTTCTCTCAATTTCTCTCTCTTTCTCTTTCTCTCTCTCTCTCTCCCTCTCTGTGTGTCTTTTGCCGTTGTTGTGTTTGTTTGGCTGCTCATTTGGTTTTTGGTTTTTGAGATGTGGTGTCATTATGTTTCGGGATGACCTGGAACTCTGGATTCTCTTACCTCACCTCACCTAGATTACTGGCCTGTACTACCACTCCAGGACAATGACATGTCTTTATTATACTTCCAACAGATTGTTGACAGTGCATATGATATGCACAAGACAGTTGCTTGCTAGATATCTGCTGAACTCATGAATGATATTCAACAGTTAGTTTAGTCTTTCCATAAAAGACTTTTTCTGAGAACCTCAGTGCCTGAGGCACTATAGTTTCTCAAAGGTCTTCTCATTCTCAGTATAGTACTTCATGTACTCCTACACTGACCTACTTACAAAGGCTTTTGTACCTACACTATCCTATTTAAGCCTACCACTGTGGAACAAGAAAATCAGACATGTGATTACAGCATGAACTCATTATAATAGAATTCTTACATCAAGACGCTTAAAATCTTATAACAATTAATATGCTCAAGAATTAACCTACAATGAAGTTATAATGTTCTGCATCTAAAATTTTAAGCTGGAATAATTTCAAAATTACATAGGTAAGTCAGGTGTGTGTGTGTGTGTGTATGCACATGTCTGGAGCTTGAAGTCAAAGCCTCACCCTCTTATTCAGCTTTTTCACTCAGGCTGGTGCTCTATCACTTGAGCAACACCTTCACTTACAGGTTTGGCTGGTTCACTGGAGATGAGTTTCCTACCCTAGCAGGTTTTAAACCACAATCCTCAGATCTCAGCTTCTTGAGTAACTAGGATTACAAGTGTGAGCCACCAGTGCCCAGCTCTGTTTGGGTGTGTTTAAAAGAGCCAACCCCACAATGATCTAAGTCATGTACAAGGCATTAAAGATAAAGCCTACAAAGACCAACTGTCTGTCACATCTAGTGCTCTAAAAATTGCCTAATGGGCATTAAGCCTTCCTTTGCCAGATACTCCAGGTTTGGGAATTTGTATTACACATCATTAACTGAACTAGTAGGTACTATAGATTTGTAATATCCCCCAAAGGCCCAGTCCCTTAGCCTAGCACACCTCAAAGTCAGTAGAACTTTATGAGACAGTACACCCTGGGAGGTCTTCAGGTCTTTGAAGGCATGCCCCTAAAGGGCACGTTGGCCCCAGTTACTTTCTCTTTATTTGCAATGCCACATTTCCCTTAAGAGGTTCTACCCTGGGCTGGGAAGGTGGCTCAGTGGTAGAGCGCTTGCCTTGCATGCCTGAGGCCCCGGGTTCGATTCCTCAGCACCACATAAGCAAAAAGAAAAAAGCCAGAAGTGGCGCTGTGGCTCAAGTGGTAGAGCGCTAGCCTTGAGCTGAAGAGCTGAGGGACAACGCCCAGGCCCAGAGTTCAGGCCCTATGACCGGACCCAAAAAAAAAAAAAAAAAAGAGGTTCTACCCTCCCTCCAGAGGGCTAAACACAAAGAGACTACCAAAAGAGTGAGCCAAAATAAATCTTTCCTCTTTTTAAGCTAATTATCTCAGGTATTTAAAAATATGGACAGAAAGCTGACTAATACAACCAATCAGAACCATCCAGTAGCTGGGTGCCTGTGGCTCACGCCTGTAATCCTAGCTACTCAAGAGGCTGAGATCTGAGGATCATGATTCAAAGCCAGCCCAGGCAGGAAAGTCCGTGAAACTCTTATCTCCAATAAACCACTAGAAAACCAGAAGTGGTGCTGTAGCTCAAATGGTAGAGCACTTGCCTTGAGCTGAAGAGCTGAGGGACAGCGCTTAGGCCCAGAGTTCAAGCCCCATGACTGACAAAAAAAAAAAGAACCATCCAGTATGGAGCTATTCATTTTTTTTCTCTCTTTCCAAGAGTGCTATCAGATCCTGAGTAAGTATCTCTCAGCCAAAGGGAGCTGTTTTGCTGTCCTGGGTGGCACATGTCTGCATAGTGCTCTACGTTGAGGGACACAGGCAAGGCCCTCTTGCCTCACTAGATACCTGAAGGAGCATCCAAGGTTCAAAGTCATAATGGCTATGACCTCTGCTCCATCTGCCACACAATGTTACTTCACTCTCTGCTCACTTCTGTTTCCTTATAGGTGTTATCACACACAGCATTTTCAATATTTTCTCACCCACCCATCCACCCACTTTTATATGTCAATGTCCAAATTTATTTCTTGATAAATATGACCTTTGAGGGAGAGGGGACTACAGAGAACCTGAGGTCAAGCTTCCTTCCTTTGGAACTTGATTTTCTTTATACTAAAATAACACATGTTAGAACAGAGTGGTTTAAAAAGGCTTATATTAGCTGGACAGGATACTGGTGGCTCATATTGATAATCCTAGCTAGTCAGGTGTCTGAGATTTAAGAATCATGGTTCAAAGCCAGCCTGGGCAGATAAATTTGGAGAGTCCAATTAACCAATAAATAACCAGAAGTGGAGGTATAGCTAAAGAGGCAGAATGTCAACTGTGAGCAACAAAGCAAAAGCACAGTTCCTCAAGATCAAGCCCTAGTGTATACACCCACACACACATATACACATTTTACACTGAAACACTAGCACTACCACATACTATTCTATTTCCTTCTATCATTCCAAGAAGCTATTACTGTCATCACTCTTTTCCTTGTGTTTTCTCCCATGTTCAGAATCCTATCCATATACTGTTATCTACTACTGGATCAATTTTTTTTTTTTGTTTATTGACTTCTTATAGTTGAGGAAAACTTCTACTTCCCTTTTACTTTCCTCATCCTTTCCATTAAGTTCTATCACAATGTGTTCCCAATGGTCTGTGTTTACATATTGTAATACTGCAAGTCCATTTTGGCTTTAACTATGGAAACTCAGTACTGGGCTGGGATGTAGCTCTGTAGTAAAGCACTTGCTTAGTTTGTGTTGAGTTTGATCTCTGGCACTTGGTTAGCATGCTAGGTTTGATTCCCAACATGACAAAAAGGAAGGAAGGAAGGAAGGAAGGAAGGAAGGAAGGAAGGAAGGAAGGAAGGAAGGAAGGAAGGTCTCATAAGTTCAGAGTTACAAAGTTGTGGGTTTCTACATACTCTCCTCAAGTTTGATAATCCACTAGAATGGCTTACACAACTCAGGATAACATCTGATTCGTTTTATTCGTTTATTCGTATATTTGTTCCAGGCACGGAATCAGAGCAGGCATGCTACCTTTCCAGCAAATGAATGTATACACCAGTCAGGAAGCTCCCCATATCTTCAGTTTCCAAAGTTTTGTATGGGGTTCCGATACAAAGCACTCTATCATTGACAAATGTCAATCTCTAGCTATCTTCTCCTTCCCACAGGTCCACTTTAACAGTAGGCTCAAAGTCTCAACCTCTAATCAGTCTTTCTGACTCCACACCTGAGGCCATCTAAGGTACCATGAGTCATCTTACCAATGTAAACTACAGACCTATCTGGAGTAACAAAGACATAAGGATTTAGAGTCTCCCACTCAGAAACAAAGCTAGTCAAATTCATTGTTTTATAATGGTTACACTGGATGAATACAAGCATATCATTCACTTTGGAGCCAAAAAGTAGAATATAATTACATTTTATTTCCCAGTCAACTTGGTTTTTCTTGGGCACAAAATTGACTTTTTCTTCTATTTGCATAGTTTTCTTTTAAAATACTTCCTTATCCTCTAACAACCCTCAATATAATCTCCCACAAATCAACCCTATTCTTTTTATTTATTTTTTCTTTCTTTCTTTAGCAATTACCTTCCTGGAGCCCTTCATTTTGAATCTTGCTCCAATCTGGAATGGTTACTTTCCTGACCTGCTGTACAGCTGTGGTCCAGGGCATCATCCTGTGAATTCCCCTGGCTTCTCTCCCAAACTGAAGCAAGCCCTTGTTTTCTAAATTTTATTCTCCTTCAGTATGACAGACCAGATCTGCCAGTAGCTTCCCAAGAATAAATGGAAGTACATTTTTATAAATGTTTGTAAAAATAATGTTTTCTTTAGAATAGCCTTATATTTATGAAGAAGGGGAAGGAGAAGCAGGAGGAGGAGGAGAAGCGGGAGGAGGAGGACCAGCAGCAGCAGCAGCAGCAGCAGCAGCGGCGGCGGCAGCAGCAGCAGCGGCGGCAGCGGCGGCGGCGGCAGCAGCAGCTACTTACGGTCCAAGTCGAGTTTCTCTTACCACTAACATGTTACATTACTATGGAATATTTGGCACCATTCATGAATGATCACTGAGATGACTAACTAAATCCCATATCTTAGTCAGACTTCCTTAGTCATTACTAAATGTCTTTTTTCAGTTCTAGGGTACCATACAGGATAATCATATTATATTTAGCCATCATTGTTGTCTCCTTATGTGGCAAAGTGAGTAAGTTTTCTATTTATGTATCTTTTTTTAAAGTCTATATTCAAACATCACACATTATAGTTTGACTGGGTATAGAATTCTAAGGAAGTAATTGTAATAAAAAAAATTTAGACAACTCCCAATTATCTTCTAACGCAAGCACTCGAAAGTGCTTCATTCATAGATTTCAGTCCATTTGTAAGTAACCTGTTTTTTTTTTTTTTTGTCAATGGGTTTTTAGGATTATTACTCACTCCTAACACTGAAGAGATAATATATCTTTGAGTGGGTGTTTTTCTATTCACTGTTGGCTAGGCACTAATGGGCCTTAAAATTCATGATTTTCAATTCTGGGAATTTTTCTAGGTGGTTTGTTTGTTTTAAATACCATCTTCCTCATACCTATCTTTTTCTTGAATCCTTAGTAATCAGGATTTGAACTTAAAACTTATTTTATTTTTCTACTTTTCTGTATATTTCTCCAATTTTACTTTCTGAATCTTCTATTGAGTTCTTCAGTTTAGGCTCTCAGGTTTTCATCCTGAAAAATGCTTTCTTCCCTATTCTCGTTGCCTGTTTGCCCACCCAGAGCTCGCTCACAAAATCCAAGGTTCGTACTGTAGATTCATTCTCGTCTCTTAACCTAAGGGCATTAATAACAGTAGGTTTACATATTTACATTTTCTTCTTGTTTTCCCTAAGTTCCTCTAGATTGCTTTGATCTGTCTCATCTTGGAGGCATTGAGATGTTGGTAAGAACTCATGGATAGGGTGATTATAAAGTAGCTTTCACTACAGGACAATCAATAGGCAAACCAGCTCTTTAATGAGGAAATCTACAAAAGTCAGCTTGTCATTTCTTTGGAACTCTCTTAAGAAACATGCAGTTTCTAGTCTCCTGACTGATGAGCACTTAGGCAGCAAATAAATACTTGGTAGTCTCCTTACTCATCTCTAATCTCTGCCTCTCCTGTCCAACTACTTTCAGTATGTACATTCATTTGGCTAGATAACCAGTCCCATCATGCTCTTTTGAAGTACATGGTATGTCCAATGTCTGTGCTACTCCGGTATCTAAGGAAAATCTTGGTTGTTTGTCAATGGTGGCCACTCCATGAGCACTCTGGTGCTCTGTGAATCGGTGACCATTCCTCTACTACCTAGGTGTAGCTAAGTGCTATGAACGATTTGGAAAAAGTCTGCTGAAAGGCAGCTGACTCAGCAGAGATTCCCCTTTAGCCCTTCATCTACCCAGTGCAAAAAACGATGGCTGTAGTTCCAGGAGTCTCTTGAACCATAAAGTCACCCTGGAGGGAGAAGTCTCAGGAACCAAGGCCCCTGATGACACCACTGAATTACCATGACATTGTCTTTAATAAACAAATCATTTATTTATTCTTACTTCTCTTCAGTTCATTCTCAAGACTAAGGTCACAGTGATCACTCCCAAGTGCAAATCTGAACATCATTTCCCTGCCTGAAACCTGTCAGTAACTTCCCTTATTCTTCACCACGTTTTCTATGAGCTGACCCTCTCTCCACTGCATTCCTCCTTCCATTTACACATGATTAAATCATGAAGGTCTTCCCTCATGCATGGAACTAATTAAAGCCCTTCAAAAAAAAAAAAAAAAAGCTTCTTACAGAGTGTAGCATTCTCTTGGCTATCTTGTTCTGTCTTCTGCCATGTGAGGACACAGAATTCGGGGGACAGAGCAACAAGTCCTTGTCTTGGAAGTGGAGGACACCCTTCATAGGAACAACCCTCTCAACACTGTGAGAAAATAAAACTTCTGGTCTTTAGAAATTACCCAGCATATGGTATTTTGTTATCAGCACAATCAGAAACAATCCCACCAGTATTTTGCTTCCACCTTTGAAGTTCCTATTATCTCCCCCTTGACAACTAAACTAAGGACCTCACAGTACTCTGTATGTACTTCCGGTTCATAGTATTTATCATGGTTTCCCATGGCAGGGTTTGTCTGAGTCACCACAGTCCAACTGCTAGGACAATGACTGGCCAAAATAAAAAAAAAAAGAGATAACTAATGAGGTTTTGCTGGATGAATGGATAAGTGAATGAATGAAAGATTAGATTATGAATGAAAAACTATCCTCTTATGACATAACATCATTAACCACTACTTATCTCCTCAGCAGTGGAAAATAACATACAACTCCAGTACACTCTCAACTGCTCTCAACATTGAGTGAGAATCAATGATCTAAATGAGATTTTTCAAGTAAACTGATAGAGAACTTTTTGTTTATGAGAAACCTCTATATACAAACTTGTTGAAAGGATTCTGTGGATGTCTTTGAAAGAAGTTGATTTTCATGGCTAGAAAGACCACTTCACTCTAATGTGCTAGGTAATATGAAGTGAGTCAGTCCAAAACAGGATTAAGCAAAGGGGAGATTAACCACTCTGGTTTAGTAAAGGATGCTCAATTGTCCAAACAGCACCCATTCACTGTTCTTGACTTCACAATTAAGATGTGCTTCTTTAATGAACACTGGCTATCCTCAGTATTCATTTTGCTAAGGAGTAAGGAGATAAGGTAGCTCTCAACAGTAGAGAAAAAAAGGCATGGGGCTCACCTATTGTATAGTATAGTGTACCTCTCTAATCCACTACAGGATGGCCATGGGTATAACTCAAGTAGAGGAAAAAGAAAAGATTTCTCTAGCCTCATGGATAAATATAATGCCAGGACCCAAATCTGCAAGCCTTTGAGAAGATGGAAACTGACGACTCTAAAGACTATCCCAACTTGGCACCCAGAAGTGTCTAGCTTGTTACAGATTATATAAAATACTGGCAACTGACCAGGGCTCCACTTCCAGATTTTATACAGTCAACAAAAATACTTAGCTTGTGTAGGTTATAAATATTCTACTTTTTGTCCTCAACTTGCTAGGAACAGATATTTTTAGTAAGAACCCAATCAACCTTATCAAAACCAAACATCAAAAATAGACTAGAGGAACACTGGAAGCAAACACACTATTTTTAGCTCCTCTGTCTATTCCCTGCCGCTACCCACTAAATTTTTACTGCAGAGCCCATGCATAAGAGCTTAGTTATTCCAAGCAGGTTTCTTCTTGTGACCCTTTTTTTTTCCCCCTTGAAGACCTGAATGCAGAAAACACTCGACTGATTAAAGATTAATACTGCTGCAAACCATGACAGCTGCCTTTCCTCTGAGTGCCTGGGGTGGGGGGATAAAAAATGACAGAAAGCTTGCATCAGTATTCCTCTTGGGGATCTGTAACATGGAAAGAAAATTGCTATTTCAATTCCCTTTTGTTGCTAAAAATAGCAGTCTCAATTGATTCAAGCAAACAGTCTACAGGCTTAGCAGTGCTGAATTTAGAAACCACTGAAGTCCCTGAGACCAAATGCTAACATAGCCTAACACATGCCAGCTCATATTTAACAAAGAACAAAGAAGAAAAGCATGCAGGGTGCAAGTTAATAAAACAGCAGCAGCATCCTGCATTTTTATGAAAGAGAAATGGCGCAAGTGATGCAAAAAATCTTTAAAGGCTACAATAGCTTGTTCTCCTAATCATATTTTAATAAAAAATAATTTCCAGAAAAATATAAGCTTAGGAAAAAGCTCAAATATGTGGGTCTTTTCCACACTACCCTATTCTATGTGTTTCTTTCAAGCATTATAGTTTATGGAAAGAAAATACCAGGCTCACAAAGGTCCCAACCCAATATAGACACCCCTGTTTCCTACTCAGTCCTTACAGGCTCCTCACTGAGTTATACTCTCTTATCCTTCATTCTCTCCTTTCTCTTCCCACCCTCTCACTATCCCTTGCCCCATCACCGAACCGATAACCAAACTTAAACCAATAAACAATAAGCATTAAGTATCAAGCACATGTGGAGTTCACAATAGAGACAAGAGAGAAACTGAAAAGGATCCTCTTAAAACACTGGATCTCCTGGGCTGATATCCAAGTACAGCTGTGTGATTCCTTCTGGTGACCCCATAATGCAAAAATACATGCTGCCTGATTCATCACTTTACTGATTTCTTCATTTACTTCACTTAGTTCTTCATTTAACTGAACCCTTTCCAAATAATGATTCATTTTGGTTAAGGCCACATTCTCTCTACAAATGTAAACCCTCATGTAAAACCTATCAATCTTCACGCCTCCATGTGACTTAGTAGATTGAAACTGCCTGACAGTTTTCTTTGGGAATACCCAATATGTAAAGTGATGGGGGTAAAGAGTAGGTGGGTCCTGAGAGTAGGAATTCTGAATGACAACAAAGAATTACCAATTTTAGTTAAGACAGGCCATAGACACCATATTGGAAAGGTGTAGGCTCTTGCTATTATAGTACAAACACACTATAAGGAGTGGTTCAGAACAAGGTTGATAAAGTCAGAAAGGCCTAAAGCCCAGCTCTGTCCCCTATCAGAGGCTATACGAGGCTAGTGATGAGAGTACTACTATTCCATGGAATCACTGTCAAGATTCAATAAAGGAATGATATTAATAGTTCCTACCACACTGGACTGTGAGAACATGCATAGGATAATGTGTATTATATATTTATCAGGAGACCTGGACACAGTAAATTCTCAATGAATGTTAGCAACTAGACTAGGAATACTAGGAAATGGAAAAGGTATGGTAAGGAAAGGTAAAAACAAACAAAACAAAAAATCACCTCAAGATTTGATATAACTCCCAAAATACAAGCAACAAAAGGAAATGGAAAACCTGGATTCAAAATAATTTCTGTATATCAAAGGACAGTATCTAGACTGTCAAAAGGTAAGACACAGAATGGGAAAGGTATCTATAAATCATATTTCTAATAATTGTATAGTATACAGAACATATAAAGAATTCCTGTACTCAACA
The DNA here is from genome assembly GCF_000151885.1 of Dipodomys ordii. Classification (NCBI taxonomy): domain Eukaryota; kingdom Metazoa; phylum Chordata; class Mammalia; order Rodentia; family Heteromyidae; genus Dipodomys; species Dipodomys ordii. Next base: position 3,806,075 of record NW_012267341.1, read on the forward strand.
ACCAAAAGAGAAACCACAGTAAAAATTGTCAAAAGACTTGAATAGACCATGTATCCAAATATATGCAGGTAGCTAATAAACACAAGAAAAATGCTCAGTATCATTAAAGAACTTCAAATCAGAAGTATAATGGCAGACTAGGCCGACCAAATTTTCAAAGATGGAAAATAAGGGTTGGTGAAAGAATATGTAAAATGTATCGCCACTAAGAAAATAAATAAATAAGCACTTTGGAAGATCTTCAAAATGAGAAAAGAATTACCTTGTGGCTCAATAATTGCAGAGCTAGGAATACCCTTCATCCTACAAAAAACAAACAAACAAAAAATGGAAAACAGGTATTCAAACAGAAATCTGTGCAAGAATGTTCACAGCAGCACTGCTGAAAACAGCAAAAAGTCAGAAACAACTAAAATGTCATCAGCTGATGAACAAACAAAGTGTATAACATTTCTAAAATGGAATGCTATTCAGTTGTTTTTAAAAAAAAGAATAAAAAAGAATAAAGCACTGACACATACTATAATGTAGGCAAACCTTAGGTATCAGCATCATTCTAAGCTAAAGAATCAGACAGAAAAGGTCACAGGCTGTATGATTTTCTTGGAACATCAGGAATAGACACATTTATAGTTTAGAAAGAAAGTGATTACTGGTTTCTAGGGGCCAGAGGAGAAAGGAACTGAAGTGATTGTTTTGACAGTGTTTCCTTTGGGAGTGATAAAAATGCCTCATATCTAGATAGGGAGGGCAGATGCACAAAATTGTTAACATAAATCCCAGAACTGTGCAGTTGGAAGTGCTTAGTGGTTAATTTTATGTGATGAGAATTTTCCAGATCAAGAAAGGAATTGCTGTTATTCTTACTAAATCTTCCCTTATATTGGAAAGTAAAACCTCAACCAATATATGATTTATAGCTTGGCACCAGCAACTCATACCTGTAATCCCAGCTACTCAGGAAGCTGGGACCTAAGGATCATGGTTCCAAAGCCAGCCCAGGCAGGAAAGTCTATGAGACTCTTATCTCCAATAAACTACAGAAAAAAACTAGAAGGGGCTGTGGTCCAAGTGGTAGAGTGCTAGCCTTAAGCACAATGAGGCTCAGGGACAGTGCCCAGGCCCTGAGTTTCAAGGACCAGGACTGGCAAAAATTAAATATTTTTTTAAAAATTACATCACATTGAGGAACCCAGGGGAAGAAAAGTCCGTTTACCTCCATCTCAATTTATTGAGCACATAATGTGTCAAGCACAGAAGCAAACCGTATCCCTTGTAAATCCTCAACACTCCAGGAGGTACAATCAGTATCAGCCCATACAACTCTGAGGGTTGTAATGTAAGACCTTATTATAGTTACTAATGTTACAGATGAAGAAGTAAAACAGGAGGGGTTAAATGACTTGCCAATAATATACCATCCTAAATCTAATCACTAGAACATGAATCTACTATACAATGGAAAAATGCCTTATAAATTCAGAATTATCCATAGTGGTCATATTTAGCAATAATGTACTACACATACACAAATACTCTTCCACATTAATCTGATAGTGTTAGTGCAACTTTGTCACTATTCTAACTAGTCTTTAAATACCAGCCAAACTTTGTCTCAAATAGAGCACACTAAGGAATCAGCTATACATTGTGCCCACGTCACTTCTCACATTGAGAATATTTTGCACATGCTAGGCAAGCATGGCTTGGGTCACACACCTGAGAATGAGTTTTCTTCACTCCTCATTCCCTGTAGCCACTTTTTAATAAACTGAACTTCTACGTTTTATGGACTACAACCATGTGTCTGGCTTTTTGGTTTCTAGGATGCCAAAGCCCTAACTAATCTTCCTATTAAGAGTGAGTAAATATTGTTCATGAGTTCAGAATAACTGGAAGTGACAAAAGGAACCCAAGTTCCCTTTTTGTATGGTTCTTAATAGTAATGATTAATTAGCTCATAATATGTAACAGGAAAGAAGTTGCCGGTAAAGTTAGGAGCCTCTATCTCTGGTAATAATTAGATAATCCTAGTTTTACTTTTCTTCTTTACATTTAAATGGCAATAGGTCCAATTTGTGTGACTGTCTGACAACATTAACCATAACACTCTATTTCTAAGAAAGAAATTCACATCAGGTAAATGACTATAGGCATAAAGTTACATCAATCAATAAGTCCAAGCTGGATGAATGTTATAACTCAAAATGACAAATACAAGCTGGAGATATGGCTTGAGGGGGTGAAGTGCTGAGTTCAAACCCTAACACTGTGGGGAGGGAGCCCTAGCTTTTAATATGTCTCATGATAGTGTACATTTAACTAGTAAGTAATAACTAAATATTTCCTTAGCTTATAAGCACTGTGTAAGTCCTACCCAGTAGGCAAGAAGGACAAAAGTACCTACTATGAAAGTGTCCTTGAAATAACTGCCTCTACAGAAGTCAATCACACTGAGATCTGACTGACAATTTCAGCACTTAAGCTTCTTCTCCATAATCCAAATTTATATATATCACAATACATAATACATGCAGATGGTCTAGTGCAGATTATTTGGTTTGCTTAAATATAATACAGTTAAAGACCTTAACCATGTTATTCCATTAATTAGTGGGTAAGTGCTCCAAACACAGAGACTGAAGTTTCTACTCGTTCTGTCCCAATAAGAAGGTATTTCTCAAACGGGCACTGGTGGCTCATGCCTATAATCCTAGCTACTCAGGAGGCTGAGATCTGAGGATCACACTTCAAAAGCAGCTTGGGCAGGAAAAAGTCCATGAGACACTTATCTCTAATTAAACACCAAATGCCAAAAGTAGAGCTATGGCTCAAGTGGTAGAACACTAAAAAAAAGCTCAAAGGCAGCACTCAGCCCTGAGTTCAAGCCCCAGGACCAGCACATACACACAAAAAACAGAGGATCTGAGGTTCAAAGCGAGCCTGGGAAGGAAAGCCCAAAAGACTCTTACATCCAACTATCAAAAAAGCCAGAAGACAAGCTGTAGCTCAAGCCTTCCAGAAATGACACAAAAGAAAAAAAAAAGAAACAAAAAGTCAAATGTACTCATACTCGTGGAGAAATTGGGGTCCACTGTCCACACTGTACACTTAGTCCCTAGCCCAGGTCTCTCAACCTAAATCTGGGCCAAACATAGAAAAGAAGGTCTGAAGACCAAAATGGATAAAAGGGTGGAAAGAACTATTGTGTTTTTGTTGCTATTTTACCATAACACCAAGTACTTGGAAAAACAGAGCTATAGGCTCAACACTAAAGGGTAGTGGTTTTTTGTTCTGAGGGGACATCTTATCAACAAAATTCTTCACATTTATGAGTTGTCTACTGTGCAAAAGATTCCAATAGATGCAAAGTTTATATAAAATCCCTCTCGACTGGCTCTTCCTTGGAAAATTCTAAATTCAGGTTTTACTTAAATAGAACAGAGCCACTTTTGGAGTAAGCTGATGGTACATGTAAGAATATTTCCTGTTTAAAATAACAAAGGTTGATGTAATATTTTACACTGAGTGCTGTCTGGTGGAATCTACCTACTCTTCTGACAAAGGCTACTCAGTCTAAAAAGATCACCAAGGCCACATTTGGCTTTCTCAGGCCTCTCAGACTTATAGCAGGCCTCACTCCTTTCTCTCATATGATATCTGACTACACAACTGTCCCCTTTGCTAAGAACAAGTGTGACAATGTAACATGTCATCCTTACCATAAAGCCTATTTAACTCTACCTTTCATGTAATAACTGTGGTCTCATACTGATATACTGTGTAAATTAAAATCTGTTCTAATCAGTATGCAAAGCAAACTTCCTGGAAGCCTTCAGCATCTTTTTGGAATGCAAACATCATCTTCCCAACCCACACACACTTCAGTTATTTTTATAGATTTCATTTTCTTGTACCAGTCCTAAGAATGGACCACACCTGTATTCTGGTAGTCTGGCAGCTTATAACTTAGAACGCAACATGCTCACAAACCCAGAGAGAAATTTTAATGGGCAGGATGTGTCATAACATTTGCCCTATAAGAACTATTCAGATACTAAACTTACTTCATCTTGAGAATTTGTTCCATTTAAAGGCCAGTACTAGCCAGGCACCAGTGGCTCACACCTGTAATCCTATTTTCTCAGGAGACTGAGATCTGAGGATCAAGATTCAAAGCCAGCCTGGGCAGAAAAGTCCCCAGGAGATTCTTATCCCCAATTAACCAAAACAAACAGACAAACAAAACAAAAAACCAGCAAAAGTGGTGCTGTGGCTCAAGTGGTAGAGCGCTAGCCTTGAGTACAAAGAGGCTCAGGGACAGCACCCAGGCTGAGTTCAAGCCCCACAACTGACCAAAAAAAAAAAAAAGAGATAAAGACAGAGCTAAACCTGGGAAATTTCTTTTTCATAAGCTTACCATGAAATAAAAACAAAACGGCAAGCAGGCATCTGTTAAGTAGGCTTGATAGCTTCACCTGGGGAAACCCATCTGTAAAACAGGACAGAACTCTGGACTGAAACACATTGGAAGTTAAATCTCAGAGTTGTGGAAATCAGGAGTTTCAGTATGAGCCATCTCAGGTTCAAGTCATACCCTCAATGTCTCCTGTCTTCTTTGTTTAAGGCTCAGGGTAACCCCACTACATTCCTTTAGCACAACTCAAACCCACTTTATCCCCTGGACTATGAAGTGGATGCTGTTCTTCCACTGCTTCTTATTGTTCTTAAAAGACATATAACCCTGATCCAAGTTACTTAACACTTGAATTCATTCAGTAGTAAACTTAAATTGACCTACCAGTACAAAGCTTTCTATCAGGCTCACCTAAAATAGCAATAACAACATTTTCCTTTTGCCTAATTATAATGTAGGCTTCATAAGGATAAGCAGTTATAGTTTATCAATGGATGACTCTTCTGTGAAGGCACAGAATAGTACCAGGTGGCTAGTAGATGATCCACAAATACTGTTCAGAGTTTTGTGTGCTGGTATATACCTGTAATCCAAGCACTCCAGAAGCTGAGGCAGGAGAATGGTGAGTTATTGGCTAGTCTAGGCTACATAGTGAGTTCTAGGTTCACCTGGGCTACTAAGAGTGGAAAAAATAAAGAAAAATTCTTGAATGATGAATATGCAACCTGGCCTATCCCAGACTTCTCTGTTAGATTACTAAATCCTTACCTATTCAACCCACCTATACTGTTATTGGTGTTTCTGACTCTTAAAACATTTCAGAAGAATCACAGCATCATTGTTATTACTGTCATTATGAATGAACTAGCATTTATGGTGTGCTTACTGTGATCTACGCATTATACTAGGTTGTTTCTTGATAGTATAACTCAGCCATTTTAGCATATTGCTAAATAGGGATCATCTTTTTACATCTCAACAATAGTTTCTAAGGTATACACTAATTTTATAAATGAAGAAGTCAGAGTTCAGAAAAGCCAAACAACTCATCCAAGGTAAGTAACACAGCTAGAACATGATTAGCGTAAGTTATAAATCTAAATTTTTGCCTCCAGTACATGGAACCTAAATGTAACTCTGTGTGTGTGTGTGTGTGTGTGTGTGTGTGTGTGTGTGTTAAATATCCATAAATAAGTCTCTTCTTAAAAGTACCTGCAAGCTCAACAAGTCAGGAATACTGTTCTCCAAGCTGTGGTAGCCACCAAAGTGATTAATGCCTGAGTCACTAAGTAGCTATTCAGTAAATAATTGTTACAGACATAGGCAAGTGGATCTGAATTGTGATTTTGACATCTAAGCTTTTTATAAAAACAAGATACAAACTGATGTTACATTAAATTAACTTATAAATACTGTATTTAAGAGTATGTGCCCCTCATTTTCTCTTGATTGCAGCATTGTTCCATTTGCCAATGAAGCATCTGGAATCTAAAAACTGGTCTTTGCTATGATCTGAATGTCTGTGTTTCCCTAAAGTTAAAATTCACTCAGAGGTGGAGCTTTTGGGAAGTGATTAGGTTATTAAGTCCTCATGAGTGAAGTAGTAGCTCATTCAAGGATGAGAGGGCTCATTTTCTCTTCTATGACATGAAAACACATCAAGGAGGTATCCTCTATGAGGCAGGAAGCAGACCAAAAAGGCATCCTTGTATGAACCAGGAAGCAGACCCTGACTTGACACCAAATCTGCCAGTACCGACTTCATAGCCTTCAGAACTATGAAGAATCAAATCTGCATATTTATAAGCTGCACATTTTATAGCATTTTGTTACAACCACACAAATGGAATTGAATCAGATTTATTTTCAACTTTTTGCCATCCATGGGAACCCCTTGGCTCTTAGGCAGTTATCTTCCATGTACAGTAATGCTAATCCCTTGTGTGTGAGACAAGTAAACAAATGAACATGCACATACATACATAAAGCAACATTTTTGGAGAAAGCACTCAAAAACTCAATGTACCCATGAGAAGGGGCTCCCAAATATACACATCTCTTTTCTCAGCCTTCAATTCAGCCACCTACAGCAACCTTTTGCATTAGATAGAGATGCGTAAGCAGCTGCAGATAGATGAATGAACTGTGTGATGTTAAAAATCTGTGAACTGAAGTACCCAATGATGAACTGAAATAAGAAAAAAAAATCTCCTCCAAACAGTTATATGAACAAATCAAAGGGAAAAGGAGTTGGAGGAAAAAATAAGACAAAAGAACAAGATCTGGTCTGTGTGACACATTTATAAAACTGATAGTCTGTCAGTAAGATACTGATGAATATTTTCACAGGATAAAAATGGCAACCCAGATCTAAAAATAAACTACTGCGCTGCAGACCTGTCTGGTTCAGCTACACCACTAGAATACAAACACCCTCAACTCACCAGTACATTCTGACTCAAGGCTTCACAAAAAAGGGAAAATGGATTTATTTTTAGCAAGGTAAGACATTTCAAATGATCTAAAACCAGTTGGTCTTCTACATAATATACATTGAATGGAAGTTTTAAATGATCTTCATTTTTGAAAAAGATAAAATGGTGATAGCAATAAACCATTAGCTCACCTTTTACAAAAGATTATTTTCTCCCAACCCCATTATAATAATAGAGTGGCATTATGACTACCTCATAATATCCTAGAATAGAAATTTAAAAATAAAATTACAAGTTATTTCTAAGCCGTGCAAATTTCTAAGCCATGCTAAATTAAATGGCATATCTACTCAAAATACTACCTCCACAGAACATTGGACATGGGGCTGGGGTGAAGGGAGATCTAGTATCTGATTCTGCCCTCAAACTTAGAATGAAAGCTAGCTAACAGCTCTTAGCTAAAATCCAGAAGTAAACCTCCTGCCCTTCACAAGCAGCACTCTCATTCATCAAATCCATTCACCTTTTTCAATAAAACCATGCCTTATAGGGTTATGTTCTTAGTTGTTCTGTTCTTAGCTAAATGGTGATTTCAACCCTAAAAGTGACAATTTCTGTTTTCAGAGACCTCCGTGACCACCTATAAAATATTCCCCATTCCACTACCCACACACATTACTTTCTGTCCCAGATTCTAGCTTTATTACATGTCTACCTGTAATTATATTTACTTGTTTAGTTCATTACTGTCCATCTTCCTCTGCTTCACTGTAAGCTCTTCTGACTTAGTATTGTATCACCTCAAAAGCTAATATATAAGCTGGGTGAGGTGGCTCCCACTTATAATCCTAGCTACACAGGAGTTTGGAGACTTAAAGATTCCAAGTTTGAAGCCAGCCCAGGCAGGAAAGTCCATGAGACTCTTAACTCCAATTAACCACCAAAAAACCGTAAAATTCTAAGTTCAATCCCCAGGACCAGCACAAACATACACATAATGCACTAATATGTAATGAATCACCTGCAGCACAAAGTGCAAAGAAAAACAAAATAACAAAAATCCATGGGATCCAGATAAGCAAATGAAAGTGAAAAAACTAGGCAATTTCTAGCTAATATGTCAATACAGGCCCAAAAAACAACTTGCTATTTTTCAAAAGGACAGATACACAACCTTCTGGGAGAAATCTTCCAGCTTAATGTTGAAATTTTTACTGTGTTTTTCAATAAAACAAAATTCTGTATAAGCCAAATAAACCATATCTGGGAGAAAGATACATAAGAGCCATCACTAATTAATTTCTCAGATTGAAATCTCTAAAGTTTGTACTATTTGGTATAATAAATTATCCTAAAGATGACCTAACAACCCCCTACCATTCCACACTCTCTTCTGCATTCTGAATTTGCCATTCCTGCCAAAGATGGAGTCTATTTTCCTTTCCTTGACCATGTGACTTACTTTAACAAATGATGTTGTGTTCTTCCTGTATCCACATAAGGGATTCTAGCCAAAAGTATTGAATGGTTCACATATGTGGACCATCTTAGATCTTCAGATCATGGCCAAACTTCTAAAAGCAGCGGTAGACTCCAGACAAGGAAGGTAATATCTTACAATCTTCCTGTTCTAGCAAAACCATCTTTTTTAGCTGATCCTATATAGGACAGAGGTGAGACACCCTTGTGAACCCTACTCAAATTCTTGACCCACAGAATTGTAATGAAATGAGCATTTTAAAAAAGGAAATTTAGCAAAGGCCAGAAGAGCCTCAAGAAAACTGAAGGAGAAAGAACAACTTATGTTAAACAGTTGTGAAGTATTTGGCAAGACTATTATAAGATAAAATATTTATCTAACTTGTGTTATTTCCAGATAGAATACTACAAGTGCCAATTGGCTTCTTTTACTGTATATAATAAGAGAAAAAAATTAAATAAGGACTTTATTTTTAAGTAAAATTGAGAGGAAGAACTGTCTCTCCAATTGGCAAAGATCATCAAATTAACAAACAGCTTCTTGGTGGACACCAGTGGCTCATGACTATAATTCTAGCTACTCAGAAGGCTGAGATCTGAGGATCACGGTTCAAAGCCAGCCCAGGCAGGAGAGACCGTGAGACTCCTATCTCCAATAAACCACCAGA